>NC_064616.1:317226327-317530349 GCF_023898315.1 Schistocerca nitens
CTAATTTCAGAGGGAGAAGTGGGTAAGATTTCAATTGTATCAAATTGCATAGGTATGGCCTCTTCCATTAAGAGCCTAGCATCTTCTAATGAACACCTGGATCCTACTATATCCACAACATTTAGAAAATGATTATTAAAAATATTTTCAACTTCTGACTTTTTGTTCGTAAAGTTTTCATTCAATTTGATGGTAATACTGTCTTCCTCTGCTCTTGGTTGACCTGTTTCTCTTTTAATAATATTCCAAATTGTTCTAATTTTATTATCAGAGTTGCTGATTTCAGACATGATACACATACTCCTGGATTTTTTAATAACTTTTCTTAATATAACACAGTAGTTTTTATAATTTTTGATAGTTTCTGGGTCACTACTCTTTCTTGCTGTCAGATACATTTCCCTTTTCCGGTTACAAGATATTTTTATACCCTTAGTAAGCCATGGTTTGTTACAAGGTTTCTTACGAGTATATTTAACTATTTTCTTGGGGAAGCAGTTTTCAAATGCATTTACAAAAATGTCATGAAATAAATTATATTTTAAATTGGCATCAGGTTCACGGTACACCTCATCCCAGTCTAACTGTTGTAGGCTTTCCCTGAAATTTGCAATTGTTAAATCGTTGACTGGACGTACTACTTTGGAGGACTGTTTAGTATTGCTGAATGGGGCTATGTCATATATTGTAACTAGCTGTGCACCATGATCAGAAAGACCATTCTCAACAGGCTGAGCATTTATCTGGTTAAACTTATCTTGGTCTATAAAGAAGTTATCTATCAGTGAGCTGCTATCCTTTACCACCCGAGTAGGAAAATCAATAACGGGTGTCAAATTGAAAGAACTGAGTAATACTTCAAGGTCATTTTTCCTATTACCCTCTTTCAGAGAATCTACATTGAAGTCCCCACAAATAATAATTTGCTTCCCCCTGTCTGACAGATAGCACAACAAGGAGTCCAAATTTTTCAGAAATAGATGAAAATTTCCTGATGGGGACCTATATACAGTTACAATTATAAATGTGCCTTTATTTAATTTAAGCTCACAGGCACATGCTTCTATATGTTTCTCTACACAAAACTTTTTTGTTTCTATACTTTTTGCACAATGATAACTTTTGACATATATGGCAACTCCTCCTTTCTCCATATTTTCTCTCATTACATGTGCAGAGAGCTTATATCCACTTACATTTACCTTATCCATATCAGTAACAATGTGATGCTCAGACAGGCATAGTATATCTATTTCATTCTCAGCTTCTAAATCTTCTAAACAAACCAGAAGCTCATCTACTTTATTCTTTAAACTCCCAATATTTTGATGAAATATACTTACATTATTTTTAATTATACTTTTATGAGAACGTTTCCTTATTCTAACATTTGCAGTACTCTCCTGTCTGAGTTTCTCATTGTGCTTAGGCCTAGTTCCTATACCAGTGGTCACACGGTGTTCAGAGAGGCAGATTATGTCAACTGGGTTGGGTGACTTTAATTCATCAATGCAATTACCTAGGACTGAGATACAACTTGGTGGAGATAAAATTTCTGGTGATTGGTGAAAATTTATAATTGATAGCTGTGATTGGTGAGCCAATGTGCTAGAATTGTGCTGTTTAATTTCTTTCCTAAACTGAAGATTTGTTTCAATCCTGACCTCTCGTAGAACTTGACATCTTTCTGTCTTACCTATCCTAAAAAAGGTGCTGCTCCAACACCTGTAACCACTGGTATTTTACCATTCATGGCAGTGCCTCCCCCCCTTAAATTTCCTGCTATTACCCCAGCCAGTTTCCCCTTCCCTTTCCTGTTGAGATGTAGGCCGTGCCTGGTATAGTCCCACCTACTGAGATAATCAACAGGAACCACACCAATATGAGCCCCCGCACCCGACCCAAGCAGCCGTTCCAACTCCAAATTAACTCTCCCAACAGAAGAGTTCAAATGGGGCCGGTCATGGCGTCTCAGGACAGATACAAATTCAACATTGGTGTGTCTCGATGCCGACGCAATCTTTACCAAGTCACACTCTATACTGTACCCAGGATCTCTGTCGATGCTGTTCCCTGGCCCTCCCACAATAACCACGGTGTCTTCCCTGGTAAATCCTTTACAGAGTGAACCTAAATCCTCCGTCACCTGATCCAGACTAGCACTTGGTTTGAAAAAATTTGTGACCTGGTATTCTGGTCCTAATTCCTCCTGCAGAAGTTGGCCTACACCTCTGGCATGAGAACTGCCTAACAACAAAACTTTCTTCCTTTTCGATGACTTTCCTACATTCTTTTTCAATTTCCTATTGAAAGTTTGTTGTGTCCTGTCTACACCTACCTCTACTTGAGGCTCATCAGTTTCTAACTGAAGCAACAGGTCAAACTTATTTTTGACATTCACCACAAAACTGTCAGACTTAGTTCTAGGCCTGTTCCTTCTGCTACCTGTTGCCACTTCCCACCTCTCTTTGCCCTTCTCCCTCCTTAACCTGTCCAGATCTTCCCTAGCCTGATCTAGCTCAGCCTGAAGGGCAGCAATTTTCCCCTCCTGTTCCACTATCTTCCTATCTCTGCTGCAAATCCTACATAACCACTGATGAGCCTGATCCACTTTCCCAACACCCACGCCACTGCAGTCCCCCCAGTGAAAAAAACTACTACATCCATCACACCAAACCCCGGAACTAACAATTCTACGGCAAGTCAGGCACTTCTCACTCATGGCAAAAATAATACTTTAGCTAGAATAAATCAATTAAATTACCGAAAATCAAAAAAGACGTTACAAGAATTAAGCCTATTCACAAATGTATATAAGCAAGTTTCTGATTTAAAATTCCGCTGTTTTTCTGAGATCTGTATTAAAACAATGAAGGTATACGCTATTTATTATATATTTCACTCGATTGAATGAAAAAAAGGACAATTAAACGAGGTACTTTAACTTTGATTCTCCAAAAACGTTATGAGAATTAGGCCTATAAACAAATGTATATAGGCAAGTTTCTGATATAAAGTTACGCTGTTTTTCTGAAATCTGTATTAAAACAATGAAGTTATACGCTATTTACGGTAGTTTACTTATTTGTTACCGAGAAACTAGTTAAATTACCGTGAAACAATAAACAAACACGTTTACAAAATTTAAGCCTAAGCGCGACTTCGCGAAGTTACGATCTTTTCGTGTTTTCTGAAAAAATACGCAAAGAAAAGTCAAACCTTTAATGGCAAGACTAAACGATACACTAATGCACGTATTTAATTTGTTGTCGGCGTTAAACTAAATTATATTCCTGTCTAAATCACTAAACTTTGTGGAAATGGTTTCTGGCGTCACTTACTCAGCGGCCATCTTGGAACACACCAGACAGTGCTCACTTCTCCCTCTCCACCCGTATCCTGCTATCCCGTCCACTTTCCCGCCCCAATCTGGATTGCTACTTCCATTTGTTACAACACAGTTGCATTTTGCCCAGAGCTGCTAGAGGTAGTAGTAGTGTGCTGGAGGTAGTGGTTGTGTGCATGAGGTCTGGTTGCTTGTGTGGATGTGTGTTTGTTTTGCTTTCTGTGAGTAGCCATCTATCTTTTTCATAATATTGTTTATATTCCAACCTAGAAATTCCATTGTTTGAAAGTGGATCGTCTGTAAGACAAGCTGCACTCTGTTCAGTTAATTGGCTGTTATTCAGCAACAAGACCGTGTCCAGAACTGAATGAAACATTTAACGACTGTAATACTCTAGAATCCACTTCAGACTTCCTTAGAGAGAAGATGGACACTTCTGGAATGAACTGTATCACTCTGAAGTGGACAGATGCTGATGCTGTGAAGATTCAGGAACAGTCCACCTACAGAAAATCTTTTGACCTGAGTTGTAAAGGCTAAAGCCTGAAGGATAATGAGAGAGCCAGTTGAAATCACAATAAGAGGTCATGAAAACCAGTATGTTACGGACTATTAAGATGCTATGGACTGTAAGAAACACCTCAATTTTCAAGCAATTTTTTTTTGAATAACGTTTTGACCATTTTTATTATAAGATTGAAAAGCCAGACTAAAAAAAAATTTTTAGTTTATATAACTGAACTGACCTTTAAAGTCCCTGAAGATCTTCAACTGAACTTTCTTCTTCCTCTCTGTCACCATTGTTGTTGTCTTCATATATAAGATTGTCTTTACTGCCGTTGAGAGCGTTACTTACGTTGCACTTCTTGAAAGGTTTACCAATAATGTCTTCTCACTCTTGATTGCAACTGTTTTATCTGCTGACACGCTTGTGTGATTGTAGGTTGTTTTAAAGCTCCTTTCGGTGTGAATTCTTGTTTGGTTTCATCAGTCATACATTTTTTCAACTGCTCTCTCATATTTACTTTAAACGATTAATTTTTTTGAGATATCAAGAGGTTGCAATTAGTCCTCCCAGAATAATAGCAAGCTCAATATTTCCCTGTCTCAGTTTCTCTTTCACAGAATTTTTCAAATGACTACTAAAGTGATCTAGCACAAGAAGAGAACTCTTCTTCAGTCAAGCAACTTTCCTTCTCTCCCACACACTGTTAATGCATAATTTTATACAAGCCATGTCCGTCCAACCATTGTCATGAAAATGAATGCCACCATGTGATGGCATTGCAGAAGGTTTTGGCATTGTTTTGCCCTTGAAAATGATTATTGGATTAAGTTTAGTACTATCAGCATAACATGAGAGGACAGCAGTGTAGTGAATTTTTCATGTCTACTTGTTTTTATAGTTACAGTTTTAGCACCTTTCATGGCAACAGTTTTGTTACTTGGTACATCAAATGTCAAAGGAGTTTCATCCGTATTTGCTATTTGGCATAGTTCCACATCAGTTTTCTTTCAATTTTAAACAATAAAGCATTGAAAAGATAATATTTCTCTTCATACTCTCGTGGCATTTTCTGATATATTTTGGTTTTGGTTCACTTTTTAAGTTCATGATGCTTCATAAACCTGTACCTCCAACCAACTCCATGCTTAAAAGTCTGTTAAATTCCACTGTAGCACAAGCTTGTGAGCATGTATCAATTCCAGTGGCATTTTGATGGTGTCCTTGAATCCATTTCAGTACGTTATCCTCTACTTTTGGTCATTTAGCATTTATTCCTCTATTTGCACCTTTTTTTTTTTTTTTTTTTTTTTTTTTTTTTTTTTTTTTTTTTTAACTAGATCACCACCCGTGAGGTTGTTTTTTGTTTTGGAGGGTCATAACGATGCTCAGCTGGTCTGTTTCCATGTTATACATATTGTATTGGCCCGCATCTCGTGGTCGTGCAGTAGCGTTCTCGCTTCCCACGCCCGGGTTCCCGGGTTCGATTCCCGGCGGGGTCAGGGATTTTCTCTGCCTCGTGATGGCTGGGTGTTGTGTGCTGTCCTTAGGTTAGTTAGGTTTAAGTAGTTCTAAGTTCTAGGGGACTTATGACCACAGCAGTTGAGTCCCATAGTGCTCAGAGCCATTCCATGTTATACATATTGTATTACTTTCAATTTATTGCTTGTATTGTATGAATACCTATTATTTTTTCTCATTACAAAGGTAGTTACTAAAGAAAATATTGTACTATTACCAACAACACAAACCACTTTCAATTCAAGATCAGTGGCACCGTAGACTGTAGTGATGCAGCGGGCAGGAGGGAGGCAGAATTTTAGTAAGCTTGTGAATCCCCGCAACTTATGTTTGTTGCATCAGTGCACTGCTGCTGTCAGTGGAATCCATTGTTGCCAGATAGAGACAGGTTTCCTGCAGCATTGAATATATGGCCATTTTTAATACTGCCGGGAATTTTATATGAAACACTGGACATTTTTATATTGATTCTGGGTATAAGATGCACCTGAATTTTGGAGGCAATGTCTTGAAGAAAAAAGTGCATCTTATGGTTCATAAAATACATTAATTGCCCCAACATCTTCCACAGAAGTGTGGGAATCAGTAAGCAGGATTTCAGCGAAAGATAGGGCAATTCACCTGACAGCCATTTTAAAACAATGGGGTGCCCAACAAATACACCACATGAGGCAACACACACAGTGGCACAATACTTCTACAGAATAACACCTTGTCTGAGCCAGAGATTGGATTTTTTTGCTACAAGTAAGACCTGGTGATGATCCGAGTTAATATTTACTCTAACAAAGAATTAAAATTACAGCCTGCCCTTCTTCTTGAATTCTATGCTACATTCACTACTTCCCATGAAATCACTCCAGAATGATATGCGATTCTTTAGGACTAGTTAAGACATCTATGCTGGTTATGCCTTTTGTAACAAGTTCTGGTCTGAGGGGCAATACCCTGACTCATGGAAAGAAGCTGTCATGGTTCCTCTCTTAAATCTGGGGAGGGATGGCTTACATGTAAGTGACTATCATGTTACAGCCCTCATGAAATTTTGCAGAAAAGTTGTAGACTACTAGATAGGAGTATGGGAATAGCTATAGCAAATGCTATGATTATAGTAAAATAGCCACAGGTATTTTTGTGACCACTACTGTTAATGATATGTTTCAAACATATCATCATCAGATTCTGAAAAGAGATTTTTACAAAACCAATTACAAGTTTCAAACATATTGTACAAATGTGGTATAGCCAGATATTAAACATACTAGTCAAGTGAACAGACACTGTACAGTGTACTGAGTGAAGTTCAATGGGCGTAATTGAAGAGGAACTGAACATCCGTGGCTGGAGAGCCACCCAAGAAAACTAAAGTAGCTGTAGGGTGGCAACATATCATACTCTAGTGAAGCCAATGAATACCAAAAGATGCGTACAGAAAGGCACTTTTTTTTGTAATTACTACTGCTTTGCTCCACTGTAAACATTAGGCTAGTTTTATAATGTGGTACTTGATGTACTTTTATTGGTTGTAGCCACTGTTTATTATGGTATACTGTACAGAAACATGAGTTTACCCCTGAAACATTGTTTTTATCCTTTTACATTTTACTACATACTGTATTCACTAAGTTGGTGCTGTGCCATTTTTAGTTGTACAAAATTGCAATACGTACAATAGACAGATATTGCTACAAATTGTACTTCATAACCAAAACCTATCGTGCAAGGCCTCACATTGCACACTACTTTTTACGTTATTAATTATGTGGAACAAAGCAGTAGTTATTACAAAAAAGTGCCTTTCTGTATGCGTTTTTTGGCATTCATTGGCTTCGGTTGTGTACGAGATGTTGCTAGTGGCAACTTCAGTTTTCTTGCATGGCTCTCCAGCCAGAGATGTTCAGTTCCTATTCAATATGGTACACTTAAATTGACTCATTAAATTGTATGACGCCTGTCCCTTAATTGGTATATATATCATCTGGCTATACCACACTTGTACAATGTGTTCACAACTTGCAATTGGTTTTGTAAAAATCTCTTTTCAGAATCTGATATTGATATTTTTGAAATGTGTTATTAAAAAGAGTGGTCACAAAACTACCTGTTGCTATTTTACTATTATTGTGATGTCCATAATAGTTGTGTTCATGCTCTTATCTAGTATCAACATGGGTGCACATCTCATTTGTGAGTTTATATCACAAATGCATCGTAGGCTACGTGGTTAACAAGTATTTTATCTGGACCTTGTAAATAAGAAATGTAACCAGCTCCCTCCAATGTGGATTTAGAAAAACACTGGTCTACTTTTGACATCTTAGTGTTCATAGAGGCAATTAGTGAAGATCATTCCTGTGGAAATGTAATTCTATAGCGGTATTCGTAGACATCCACCAATCATATGGTATTAGTAAGAGGTACTACATCATGGTTCAGTTGCATGATTGATGCTTCTGTGGTCATCTCCCCCACCTACTGAGATATTTTCTCTGAAAGTGCTATTTTAGGTGTGGAATTGCCACTACCAATGGGTTTTATGCAACCTACAATGCCTTCAAAAACTGTGCATGAGATTTTCATACTCTTGCTCTTGCTATGTGCAATCCTAGGAGTCCTACAGAAAAAGGAACAGGATCTTTTTGTATGAAATTTAAAGTACTTAAATTTTGTACTGGGATATGTTTTCACAGGAGGCCACTGTTTTCAAGTTATTCAAGAGAAATACATTTGATGGTCAAATTTGTATGTTTTTCTCGAATAATTTGAGAACTATGGCATCTAGTGTCAGTGCAACCTTCATACCCTAAAATGTGCATTATGAGCGTATTGGGTTAGTTACTGGGCCAGCCATACTCCTAAGTGCAGAAGCTGGGGAGTAGCAACCAGCTATCTGGTGACAACTACTCGCTGTGAGATATACCTACAACATAACATATCTGCACATGCTATGGAATGCATATCCAAAGGTTTTATCATATTTCAGAGTTGTTGATTCTTTCCCATTTTTTATACCAGTGGTCAGCCAGCCACATTTATCTGAATTTCAGTTGTATGCTCTTCCCTTTCATCTTCGAGATTTTAATCGAGATATATTTTATTGTAAGACTATAACTGTTCTTTTAACACGTTCAAAAGAAAGCTCTTATGTTTTTCAAGTCACGAATCCAACAAGAAATTTGTGTGGGCCTAATAACTGTACAATTTGGCGCCCTTAACTCATACCAATCAACCATTCCATAGTAGGACAGGAAAGTAATATGGCAAAAGTGTATGTGTAACACATCAGCGACCAAGCCCGAGCATAGCGCAGGCCACGATGCTGTATTCAAAATACTGCATCCAAGTGTAGCTCGGGGCATGCTTTTCTTGATGCATAAGACATCTTTCAATCAAAAACTGGACTCATTTCATATGAGAATAATGTATGGACACCTCATTACCTGTCCCTTGACAGGTGCCGCCTTCTGTTGTCAATTTCTAGAATTATTTACAAAGAAATATTAGTGAACATAACAGCTTCTGTCTTGAATAGCTGAGACAATATGTGACCGTGTTGACATAGTTTTGTGCATGTCCTCATCACGTTTCACAGGTTGCTGCAATTCTGCTACAAATAAATCATGTTTATTGAGTGAACAAGAAATTTTGGTAGCTCAAGAGGAAGAAATTGTTCAGTAACTCAATTTTTAAAGGATAATTATACTTTCTGTTATCATTATTTTAATATCAAAGAACTAAAGTAAATATGAAAAACAAATCTTGAAGTTTGTTTTCTTAGTACATAATAATCTTGAAGATAAATCAATTACATGTGTGCCGATAACACTTTAGATAATGCCCAGTTTTCTAGGCCTGACATTATAAGTGTGAAGTGAAACTGTAAAGAATTAAAATTCATCAATATATTGAGAATAATAAAAAGTACAGCAAGTGTAACTGGGTAAGGGGTTGTAGTATAATCGTTATACTGTTTGCGGAATAATATTTCATTTTGTGTCAGTTCTTGTCCAATGTAAGTGGGCAATAATTTATTTTCTGGTCACTGCAAATTGAACACTAATAAGTACAAATTATATACAGTCCAGTGACATCAATGTGGCCACCACCTATGTTCAATGTCAACATGCAATAACCACTCGTGGACGGCAGGTGGCAGCTCTAGCTCCAGAGGATATATTAAGTGTGTCGGAGGATGCATAATGTGGAAATGGGATTATTTATCTGACATCCAAGAGGATACGATCATTGGTTTTTCTACCAAGGGTGAAAGCGTTTCCAAAACAACTAAGTTTGTAAACTGCTTGTACGCCGCAGTGGTTAAAGTATACCATGCAAGGCAAAATAGTGCTACCAAAAACCAGTACTGAGACAACTGTGATGCCCTACAGGCCAAAGATGATGGGTTAATAATGGCTTTGGAGATATGTATGGATGAATAATCATGCAACTGTTGAGTAAGTGATCACCCAGATGAACGAAGTGGCTAGCAGTAGGGTCTCCTCAATGACTGTTCAGTGAAGATTGCTGCATGTGACCTCCGCAGCAGGTGCCTGGTTCTTGCACCCATGATGCCTGCCATTTACCTGTGATGAAAGCTGGAATTAGCACACCAGTACCACAACTGGATGTCCATTGAGTAGCGACAGCTGGCCATTTAAGATGAATCAATTTTATGCTTCAATGGAGAAATGGCTGTTGGTGTGCACAGTGTGAAATGTCTGAAAGCAGACACCTTGCAACTAACACCCTGCAACTAGGAGTAAGTGTTATGGCTTGGAGAATGTTTTTGTTGCATTTCCTGGGTGATCTCGTTGTACTGGAAGGCAAAATGGATCAACACAAGTATGGATCTAGCTTTGGGGACCATATCCACCCATACATGTAGTTTGTTTTTCTTCAGCATGATGGTATCTACCAGCAGAACAATGCAGTGTCTCACATAGCTCGCAGTGTATGTGCATGGTTTGAAGAGTACCAAACTCCCTAGATTTAAACACAATCGAGAAGCTATGGGACCCTCTTGATCAGGCTGTTCATGCCATAGATCTTCAACTGAGAAACCTAGCACAGCTGACCATGACACTGGCGTCGGAATGGCTCCAGATCCCTATTGGAACCTTCTAGAACCTCACTAACACTCTTCCTGCATATGTCACACCAAAAAAGGTGGTTCTTCAGGCTTTCGACAGGTGGTCACTTCAAAATTAGGCTTAGTGTGCTGCAGGTTCAAAGTAATGTTTACACTCATTTTTACCTTTCATGTTTTTGTATTTGTATTATCTTTTTGACAATGTATTTGCTGTGAACTGAACAGCATCTCAATGGCACCAACGTGATATGTTACTGGTGTCAGGAAAACAAAATTTTGGTCTACAGATATATGAATAACATAGGAAATGTCTTTCAGTACTTACAGCATTCATTATGTGGTCTCCTTATTGTGTAAAATTATCCTAAATATTATATACATGGGGAACCTGAATTCCACTTACAGAATTTTGAATGTTGTTCAGGGAAGTTTTCTGAGTACTTGTGATCACTGGGGACTTATTACAGCATATTAATATAATTATTACACCTTGGACTTTTAGGTTCTAAAAATCTTAAATTAGGTACCTAAAATAGTTTCTATCACATACAAAAAATAGGTTATATAGATAAGAATATTGGTGACCAAAATCTGACATTTTATTGTCTAGAAAGATAAATACAGGGTGATTCAAAAAGAATACCACAACTTTAAAAATGTGTATTTAATGAAAGAAACATAATATAACCTTCTGTTATACATCATTACAAAGAGTATTTAAAAAGGTTTTTTTTCACTCAAAACCAAGTTCAGATATGTTCAATATGGCCCCCTCCAGACACACGAGCAATATCAACCCGATACTCCAACTCGTTCCACTCTCTCTGTAGCATATCAGGCGTAACAGTTTGGATAGCTGCTGTTATTTCTCGTTTCAAATCATCAATGGTGGCTGGGAGAGGTGGCCGAAACACCATATCCTTAACATACCCCCATAAGAGAAAATCGCAGGGGGTAAGATCAGGGCTTCTTGGAGGCCAGTGATGAAGTGCTCTGTCACGGGCTGCCTGGCGGCCGATCCATCGCCTCGGGTAGTTGACGTTCAGGTTTCATAACTAACCTTTTTCCTAGGACTCTCCATACAGTTGATTGTGGAATTTGCAGCTCTCTGCTAGCTCTGCGAGTCGATTTTCCTGGGCTGCGAACAAATGCTTGCTGGATGCGTGCTACATTTTCATCACTCGTTCTCGGCCGTCCAGAACTTTTCCCTTTGCACAAACACCCATTCTCTGTAAACTGTTTATACCAACGTTTAATACACCACCTATCAGGAGGTTTAACACCATACTTCGTTCGAAATGCACGCTGAACAACTGTCGTCGATTCACTTCTGCCATACTCAATAATACAAAAAGCTTTCTGTTGAGCGGTCGCCATCTTAGCATCAACTGACGCTGACGCCTAGTCAACAGCGCCTCAAGCGAACAAATGTACAACTAAATGAAACTTTATAGCTCCCTTAATTCGCCGACAGATAGTGCTTAGCTCTGCCTTTTGTCGTTGCAGAGTTTTAAATTCCTAAAGTTGTGGTATTCTTTTTGAATCACCCTGTATATTGACAAAAATCCACATTTTATTATTGTCAATGTCCATATTTACAGTCAAAGTAAATAACTAACTCTTTCTCCAGATTTTCCATTTAGAAATTGCATCTCTTGTCTGTTAATAGCATCTCATAGGCCGAGAACGAGCATTTCACGTCAACAGATGTCACCAGAGGATATTTAAATGATGGTATTAGGCGCAATGGGACCGCACACTCATGTTCAGTTGATTTACCTGATAAGGTGTCAGCCACTGTGCATGGGGGGGGGGGAGGGGGTCAATCCTGTTTTTTTTTTTTTTTTAGTTCTTCACTGAAGTTCATACCCATAGAACCTGGAACCAAGTTTATTTTTCTGTCACCTCTTCTATCATTCGCAGTTGTGTGTAGACAGGTTTGTCTGAACACTCTATAGAGCTTCAATAATAGGGACCAAAAATGCATAATGAGATTTTGTGTGTGCAATGTCGTTGGAGAGTTATTTAGAAGATCTTTAGCTGAATAATGCTCACTGCCTCCTCCCGCAATTTGAGAACATGTACTTAATGTCTTTTAAATGCTCGCTGTAATATTTCTGGGACTCTAGCCATGTTCCCCAGTGATTAAGTATGTGTTCTGGTGGAAGTGGTACGTTGGGAAGTTCCTCTCAAAGTAACTGGATTCTTGTAGGTGCTTTAATAAAAACCTTTTTGATGGTTGAAACTAGCTTATTTACATATCAATATTTATGTATCATCTCAGCTACACTATTATGGCATGGATTACAAGTACTTTATTTTCATCTAGACTGTTGGGGAAATGTAATTTGAGGGCTTTATTAACAGAATGAGCAATTGTTTCCTGGTTAGTCTTTTTTAGCTCCTTGCTGCATTTCAGATGAGGTACAGAGCGAGTGTCAGGATTTAACTTTCCAACAATCAAATTAGCCACATACCGACCTTGTCTGCCAGTTGTCTCATCGACAGAGATCCACATATATGAATCTCCTATATCTTCACTTATCCCGCTCAATGTATTTTCGTATAAAGTGTCTAAATAGTTCTTTCTCAGTGTGAATTCTGATGGAATGCTGCAGTGACAGTATTTCTCTACAAAACTTTTGGACTGGCTATTTTCAACTGCATTGAATGATATATTTGCTGCAACAATGGCTCGACACGGGTCAAGATGAAATTTGTTTCTGTTTGTTGCATTTGGAGTAGTTACAAACATTTGTTTCAAGTTTTATTTATTTTTTTAAATTTGCCTGGTGTTTAATCCCTGCAACATGCTGACTTAAATGCGACCTCTGGTCAGGACATACCTAAAAACAAAAAGAAATGAGAAATACTTTGTGGAAGTATTTAAATAAGAGATCTGCTTAGCAAAATTAACCTACATTAAGGGTTTAGAAACAATATTTTCTCATTCGCATGTGTCTGGTCCAAGTTAATTTGGGAAAAACAGTGGCATCACTGTTCTCTGAGTGGGCATAGCAGATAAAAGGTTAACGTTTTAATTGTGTCTTTGTTGTACACAGTGCAATGAATAACTCTTCTGTCTGGAGAAAAAGCAGTAAATTCTTGTAACCACTCTTAATCAGAGATGATTTGGAATTGGCTACTTTCGGCATGCTTGACTTTCCACAAATACACTGTCAATGTGAAATATTTCACCACATCCAAGCAACACTCTGACCGACTGAATGAAGACAGTGCATGTGTTTTAAACAGGCTGTTCCGACAGGGCAAGAAGGCACTGGAGGCAGCTCACAAGACTCCTCCATGCCCTGCCGGTTTATTTGATGATTCACAGCAAACAACCACAATCTGCAGAGCAGGGCGGGCTATAACAGCCTGGCCTATTCTGTCATCGTCTGACTCACGATTGGTGTTCACGTATGCAAACAAAGCAGTTATCATTCAAGTACTGTTTTATAAGTAGCCGGGAAGACCAGAAGAGTAGTTTTAGTCATGCAAATTTTATTTGATTGTCAGGTTCTAACATGAAATTAGGTATTTTTAGGTGCTGTAAAACTAGCATTTTCAGTTGTAAATTGGCGTAATTCGTATATGTGCAACTTCTATTGCCTTTATTTAATGAAAATAGGTTTTTACCTAAAATCCGAGGTCTAGTAATTATAATTTTTTCAGCTTATTATCCTGATCATCTTGGTTTCTGCGAAAGTACCTTTTCAGCAGTGAAAAAGCCTATTGTATGCAGCACCAAAATGGACAACACAAAACACAGTTTAACGCAACACCCCTCGATGCAACACATCATTATAGGAACTGTTCAGCATAGAATCATTGTGCTTTATGTAAACATATACATGAAGTGCATATTGGCCAACTCATCATCTGTAAATACTTTGGAGTAAAGGAGATCACTCAACGAAAAGCAGAAGCATTGAGTCATGACAGGTGCACGCAAAAAGAAAGAACTTGTTAGCTTTCAGAGTAATCCTTTTTGAGGAAGACCACATGCATGCGCTGTTACATGGCACCAGCTGGTATAACGACGCAAGTGCTGCATTTTGGCTGGTTCACTAGGCTGGGATTGGGGGTTGCGTTGGGTGGGGTGGGTAGAGGAAGAGAGAGGTGGGAGGCAGGGAGATGGGTTAGGGGTAGGTGGCTAGTGGCTGAGAGGGAGGGAGCTGGTTTGCCAGGGATGGAGGGAGGGGTGGTGGCAGGTGCACAGGCTGAGCATTTGTGCACAGTTGTTGGATCCAGTGGGGAATGGTTCACACTGAAGGTGATGTGGGGATGTGAATTGGGATGGGGTGACAGACTGGAGGAAGGGGAAACTACTGCCTGGGAGATGTGGGGACAGTGGGTTACTGGAGATACAAGCCAGGATAATTATGGGAGTGAAGGATGTGTTGCAAGGATAACTCCCATCTGTGTAATTCTGGGAAGCTGATGATGGAGAAGAGAATCCAGATGGCTCGGGTTGTCACATGGCTATTGAAATTCAGCATGTTATGCTCGGCTGCATTTTGTGTGATTTAGTGGTAAACTTTGTTTTTGGCAACAGTTTGGCCATCTGAAGAGACCGGGCCGCCTTTGAAAGCACCCATGTCTTGTACGAACTGTGCTGCAAATGCTGCACAGCTTTTTATGTTGGTATGACTACAAAACCATCAAAGTGGTTAGCACATTGGACTCGCATTCGGGAGGACAATGGTTGAAACCTGTGTCGGGTCGCCCTTATTTAGGTTTTTCATGATTTCCCTAAATCGCTTCAGGGATTGTTCCTTTGAAAGGGCATGGCTCAATTCCTTCCCCATCCTTTCCTAATCTATTGGGATCGATGACCTCGCTGTTTGGTCCCCTTCCCCTTATCAACCAAACTACCAATTACCAAACCACCAGGATGATGGATCACCACTAAACTGTTGCCAAGAACAAAGTTGACCACCCAGTGGCACAACATGCAGTTGAGCATAACTGTTCAATGTCAATGGCTGCATCACAATCTGTGCCATTTGGATCCTCCTCCCCCACAACCAGCTTCTCTGAGCGACATAGATGAGAATTATCCTTGCAACAAATCTTTCACTCCTGTAATCATCCTGCCCTCAGTCTCTTGTAACCCGCTATTCCCGCACCCTCCACCCAACAGTTTCCCCATCTCCGACCTGTCACCTCCTCCCACTTCATGTCTCCACATCACCTTCGGTGTGTGCCGCTCTTCACCAGCTTCAGCAACCCTGCACGTGTGCCACCCCTTCGTCCAACCTTCCTAGCCAGCAAACCAGGTGTGTGTGAGTGAGTGTGTGCAAGCAAATTATTTGGACTGTGATGGAACGTAATTATATTCCTGAACTGTGCTGTATATTTAGTGACTGTGGGAACAGCGGTGTGTAGTTGGACTTGACTTGTAGTGTGGGGTGATGACACTGAACATGTGTACTGTCTTCACAAACAGTATAAAAATTATTGTTGTTATGTGAGATGTATATGTGTATGCTCCTCAGGTAATGTTGTAGTCCATATTAACCATTTCAGATAGCAGTGTAGATATTACTGGAAGAAAACTTTAATCTACAAGGAAATACCATATTAATTCCTGTTAGGTCACATGTCTGAGCCACTTGGGGGTTTTTAATCTTGAGAATCCAGGAATGTACTATAAATAAATTGAAAGTAACTGGTTTTTATGTTTTCATTATTTTGTAATCGAAGTTGTTAATTTTTTTAAACATATAGGTGGTAGAAAATGATAATGACCTAAGGCAATTAGGCGCATATCCTGCAATGTAATTTGATGGGCTCAAGAACATTTTGTACATGATGGCATGCCACTGGGGTTGGCAGTTCAGTACATCTGAAAGTTAATAGACTGAGAAGAGACTTAAGTTTGTCTGCCTATGGCATCTGTGGCAGTGTGTAGAATATGTAGAGAAAGAAATCGGAATTTTTGATGTTTATTAATTCTCAGATACTTATGATGTGTAACTTTTTGTGGCCTAGGAATGGACAACATGGAAGAATAGGTGGCAGTCAGTGAAATATTGGTGAGGAGAATGTGGTGCATGACAAAGGATTAGCCATTTTACTTCACATTGTGTGTGAGTAGTGGTTATAGACAACATTAGGCCACTTTCTGTTATCCACTGGTGAATATCCAATGAGAATTTAGAATTT
This sequence comes from Schistocerca nitens, assembly GCF_023898315.1. Classification (NCBI taxonomy): domain Eukaryota; kingdom Metazoa; phylum Arthropoda; class Insecta; order Orthoptera; family Acrididae; genus Schistocerca; species Schistocerca nitens. Next base: position 317,242,960 of record NC_064616.1, read on the forward strand.
TTAGTTAAAGAGTATAAACATGACAACTTATGAGATAGTGTTGAACTAGTGGAGGAAAGCATGTTGGATCCGCTACCAGAGAACATCATCCATTTTGCATAGAAATGATGTGGAATGGTGCTATGGGCATTATAATGATAAAGTATCATTCTAATACCTTTTCCATGTGTCGTTTAATGTGAATGTTATTAACAAATTATTGAAATTGTCCATTTCTGACTTATGTTGTAGTGGAATCCATTTATTGGCAGAATAATAATAAATGACTAGATAAGGAACACAAACTAGGTGTTTTTCATTTATTTATATATTGTATGGAGACATGCTGCAAAATCCTTCACATGTCCATTGTTTCAGAATGCTTAGGGAGGAAAGAGATTTAGAGTTGCAATACAGTCACGTAGTGTGTTTCAGATCTCAGTTATACATGGTAGCTTTGCTGTGGCTAACATTAACTCCCAACCTTCAATTCACATGTGATAACACATCTTAGTTATAGACAAAACATTCACTGATAGCCACTAAAAATATGAATAATTAAGTTGTTCTGTTGCAGAACACCAATTGAAGGTTTTCAGCTGGCTTCATAGTGAAAAATTAATTGTAAATTAAATAGTTTTTATTTTCTTTGCAGGAGCAAAACACAGAAGCGGTGTCAGAGGGAACAAAGCCAAAAAAGGTCAGGCAGAAGATTAGTTGGCCGTAAAAATAGGAAAAGAAGCTATTTTTATCATCAGTGCCTACCATACTTCTCCCCGAAGAGTCTGATAACGCTATAATGTTATGAAGATAGAGTATTCAGGAAAGCATGTATGCTTCATATACAGGATTAAATACATACAGTTACATGTGTGGGGTCTGTTTTGTGTACTTCGTGCTTGTGCACTGTGCAGTGTAAACTCATAATGTGAAAAAAAGTCCTGTCATGCAGCTAACTAACCATTTGTACAAAGAATAACATGGAGCAGTGATTAATGAACTGGAACTGTTGGATATTCTATTATCCATAAGAACTGGAGCAGATTGTCAGTTGTTCTTGGTGGTGTACTGTACGTGATGACGATGAACTCAAGTGCAAAACTGAAGATTCTCTTTTATATACTCTTTAAATTGCTAAAGTTTTATGGGGAGTTTGCAGTCTCAAATGGTACTCCAGATTCTTGCACTTCAGTACCCACAGTCTTAATGTTTATTACCTTAATATGTAGCTTTCCAGGCATCTTATCTACAGGTCACTGAAGAAGTATTTTAAGTATAACTGCATTCAGTCTGCCAGCTCAGATTTCTCAGAATGATTTTTATTTCTTATACATTTTTATGGGGACACTGTCTTCATACGTATGATTCAAAGTGACATTTGCAGCCCATTTCTAACATTATCATTTACACTATTACATGTTGAGACACCCTCTGTGTCTTCTTGTAAATTTTCATTATTTTTTAATGGTCTTATCCTACTGTCATAGATGGTGTCATTTACCTGCCAAAAGCCAGAAGTGCTGGTACTAATTGGTAGCTATTCTCATAGGGACATCCTAGTCTTCTCAAGCAAGTAAGGTGCATAAGTAAATGGTCTGTAAGCAGTATATTGCTTCATTTGTCCAAATAGAGCTACTTTGATATCATATTTCATTTACATAATATGATGACTGAGATTTTTGATGTACTAAATAGTTTTTTACCAGTTCCTCTCTCCTCCTTAATTTTTTACTTTTTCTGTTATGGTGTATCAAGTGAGGAAATGAGCTCTCTCTCTCTCTCTCTTTCTAAAACCATGTATCTTATTTGTCTTCAGACTCAAGGATGAGCTTCGATGTTAGCAGATGACTTTTTCATGACATGGAAGGGAGAGGATCTCTGCAATTATTTGAAGACAACCCTTGTGAGAGGAACCAAATTTCATGCTATGATGTCAAGCACAAATGTTTTCATATTTCAAGACTACATATATTCTTAAACTATTTGGTATACTTTTTTGAAAATGAAGAATGTCATGTAGTATTTACATAAATTACCTGTGTAGTAGATTTGGGTGAAGTCTGTTAGGGCAGATAATTAATAGAAAATAATATATTTTTTAACGTCTTGGAACATTGATCTGTTCCAAACAAAAAACTTTTTAACTAGTATGAAAAACACAGATTCAACTAGCAACATTTAGATCTCATATTTACATGCTGAATACCACTGAGCAAATAGCTTTGAGTGTCAGGAGGAAGTACGAACCCCAATGTTGTGACAGGTACTACTTTCTGAAACATTTACCCTGAGTAGTTCAGTAAAACTGATGTCTAAAGAAGTATCGTTGTAGAATCTATGTAAATGGCAGATGGTAGTTGTTTAAACTTTTTTGTTAGTGAAAAAAAGTAAGAGTTAAATTACTTCATTAAAAAGCAAGTGCGGGTTCCTGGTACAAAAGTAGATCAAATTTGAAACCATTGCAGAAATTTGAAACTTCCTGAGAGATTAAAACTGTGTGCTGGACTGGGACTCAAACCTGGGACTTTGTGGAAATAACTGAAACTGACAGTAAGTGAAATTAAAATACTAAGTTACAGCTTATGTTTCAGTCTTTAGAATAACTCAACAGTTATAAAAATGTCTATTTCAAACTTTACTGTGTTGTTAAAGTAAAACTGAAATAGAATAATCTAATCATATGCATTTAGTAATAGGGAATGAAATTGTTCTTACAGGCTAGGTCTTTGCTTTGTTATACTCACTGCAGCCCAAGTCATTAAAATTAATGTTTTGCTCATTGTCCACAACTTACTAAATGCAGTGGTGACCTATCAATCTATCAATTTTTATGTGACACACATATGAGCTAACTCCCCCCCCCCCCCTTATTTTTGAAATTTTTTATGAGCTCATTAACTACTAAAGTCTTTAGGTGCCTTCTGATGTTCACTCTACTTCTCATATTACAACTTAGTTTCCAAGTTCATTTTGGTACATGAGTGTCAATGAAACTTTAACATACTAGAGTTTCAGAATCGATTTGGCACTAGGTAATTTTTTCAGTTTACAATGAATGTATCACATACTTCTTGATATCTTCCCATACAGATATCTTTTCTTTGAAAAGTAGCACGTCAAAACCTAATTAATTTAGTTGTGAAACTTTTATAATGCTTTATTTCACAATAACAGTTTTGGTCATTGAGGTTCCTCCTCATGAAAGCTGTTGCTTAAATTTTTGTGATAGAGATATAACTCATATTCTTTCATTACACTAAAACTTTGTGTAGCAGTAATTGGAGGTCATATTCAGTTTCATGGGTGAAAAGTAAATTTCTGTTACTGCTTTATAATTTTCCACTATTATAAAAGTAAAGACTTAAGATCTCTACCACAGAAAAGCTTTCTTACATGTTCATTGTATCTTAATCATATACATATACAATAACTGAGATAAGATTCAGAGGGATTGCATATTCGTCTGTTACTTTTCATTGTATGGCTTTTCAAGATTGCATATTAGTTAGTTGGAGGGCAGATTCATTAGGCATGTAAAATAACCAACAATGAATCGACCCTCTTCTGTGACAACCTCATCCATTATTATTTATAATGTCTTTACAGTTATTTTAGAAAATAGTTTATTTGAGTTCAGCTAACTGATTCCATTATAGGCAAACTTTTTTGTTATGGTGTAGAGGTGGCAGTGTAGTCTATCTCTTGTAGGGGAAAAGTATTATTTTCTTTTCTCCTTCCTCCAAAAGTAAGTTGAAGTGTATCATTAGTCTAATTTGTATCTAACCTTCACAACTTTTAAACAGTTGTGTTGATTTGCTTTGTGTATCCAGTACTTTTGAGTCCTGGCTGTAATCCTTTGCACCATGTATGTGTGTATCATGGTCAGTGTTTCCTTCTGCTGCCACTCCATCCTCCAGATTTTCAGTTACACACAAATTTTCATAAAAAAAATGACAACCAGCCAAGTTCAGATAAATAATTCAGAACAATACTACATTTTTATTTTATATTCAGATATTGTATCACTTTGTATGTTGGGATTGTCTGCCATGTGGTGCTGATTGATGTCTTTGCTGTGCAGTGACTACATGCCAGTTGTCATGATGGTATATTGTGTTTTTGTTTACCATTGTTTGTTCACATAAAGTACCCATGGTTTATAAGCTACTGTTTCATAGCTTTTTAACCTTCATTTATACCAGTATCCATAGTGATGGTAAAATTTTCAGTTTCCAAATTTCATTTAAACACACTTCGAAAATATTTGTAATGCTACAGTAAGCTGTAGAATTTCAGCTCTTTATCATCAACTTCGTTGTAATTACATTTTTGGAAGTCTGTTTTGATATGCATATGTATTAATTTGGTAATAAATAAGTCTTGCAGTACGCTGTAGTTAGTTTTAGACTGACGTGAAACATTTGCATGTTTTGTCATTCTTGGGATGCTCAGCAGTGTTCCACAACATCACTATACCAGTGTCCTACACCATTTTCCCACATGTCATTTAAGATGACATAGTAAAGGTTGCCACTTTCTTCACAAAAAAGGAAAATTTTTCATGGACATATTTTTAATGGCTCATTCATTCATAATTATTTTTATTTATTAAATGCCATTTTCAATCAAAAATCACTGACGTTTACCTTGAACCATATTACTTCATATCACTGTGGTATTTTGTACCTGATTTAGCTTTATCTAGAAATATGCTGTCATTTTTTGCAGGTTACAAAAGTCTTTGCAAGACATATCATCATTTATTACAGTTTGACGCTCTGATTTTATGAGTTATGGTGAACACCTTTTCCTGACAATGGTCCACTTGCTCTTCATCACCAAAAATACTCATTCCATGAATGTATTTGAACCTGGTATGATTAGTACAACACGTATGAACCAAGATATATGTGTCACTTTATGGTGAGGCACTAGTGCGAAGAATTTCACCCAGACACCACCCTTAGTGATAAAATCAGTGAAGTTATCTTTCATCAGAAAATTTTTCATGTAGCTGATCCAGGTTGACTTGATCATGTAGACAAAGTATTTCTACCGCATGTTCAAAGTCACAGTATCGTGTTTTCCCATTCAAAGGAAGAGGTTCCAACTTTGCCATGCAGGTGTTATAGAAACAATCAGATTCACTTGAAATCTCAAGGGATGTTGCTGAAATCTCTTTCATTAATTTCTTGGTTTCACTCCCGTGGAATTTATCATTTTTTCTTTGTGTGGCCTTCTCACAGATCATGGACAGACTGTTATGTGATTTGATAATACTTAGCTCCCTCTTTTCCAGGTATTTTGGTACTGATTGCATTTGATCTCTCATATTTGTCTCAAAATGCAAATATATTTCACCAAGAATTCCTTTCTCGGACCTTCAGCTAAAAATACTGATGCAAGTTGCTTTCGACAAGTATCAAAGCTTCTTAAGTAGCTCTTTGTAGTTGACATCCATACTCAATCTGTTAATGGCAGGAGCTACAGAGAGCCATCTTGTGGGCACATTTAATATCTCAGACCACTCAGAATCTAGCCTTTTAGGTGTTGCAGAGAAATGACTATAGATCTTCAAAGATCTCTTCCATGATGTGCTTCATCACATTGTGAACCATCTTGTTTGAACAACTGGCTCTCTGCAGGTTGGGATTCTTGAAAAGCAACAATTGATAAACAGATTGTTTCGTGCCAAAATTTATATTAGCATTGTCGGCACTATATGCTATTAAATTATTACTATTTGGTGAATGGCTCTCCAGGCTATCAACAGTTAACTTTACCACTGCATTTGAATATTTATCTTACTGTTCAATCAATGTCAACAGTTCTGTATGCCTACTAATGATTCAAAGTATCTCATTCATATTGGGAACATCTTTGTGGTGCCTCTGTTTGAAGCATGTGTTGCTACTGAGAAAAACTTACTACTTTCAGGAGATTTTAGAGGATGAACAAAATCATTGACACTTCTTGATGCTAATAAGTTGTTCACTGACACTTTTTGATGCTTAATAAGTTTTTCACTGACATTTCTCCCTTCATCTTGCCACAGGAAAGTCTTACAGCTGTTTCTGAATTTGCAAATATACATGACATCAATTTATTGCTGCATGTCAAACTTGTATAACTAAGGTTATTTTTGACTAACTCACAAGCTGTGACAACATTGGCTTCAGATTTTGTATTGTTCACAAAATATTGAGACACTTTCTAGGTTTGACTAATTGCTTTCTCCTTTAACTGATGTTCTTTGTAGTGGGCATATTGCTTGAGATCAAACTGTTCACCATGCGAAATGCTTAATTCCTTGCTGCGCATTGTACAAAGAACATGTTTATCAGAGGCTGAACCAGGTCTAACACATGTAAAAGTGTCTTCCCACTGACTATGATTCCCAAACAAAAGCAAATTAAGAAAACTGGCATATATACTGTATGGATTCAAGAAATTTATCACAGCAATGAAGTTTAAGAACATGTACATAACATCAGAATTGGAAATTAAGTATATTGACAACACTATCAATTGTGCAATCAGGTGAGCTTAAAAAGTACCAGGCTAAGCATAGACTACCAGAAAATCTACAGGGCATTTCCATAAGAGCATGCAAAAATTTAACAGGACATAGAGGATGCTCCACTGAACAATTTGAGGTTCAGAGCCTGGGGTCAGAGAAGCCAGCTTAAGGAGATAATAGGAATAAAATCACAGTACTGTGTACTGTCTAATTTACCTTAGCTACAGCTAACTGCAAATACCATCATTGCACAATGAACGTACTATTTGTACTGTATCTTGCAAAATGTGCTGAAACTGAAGAATCAAGGGGATTCTGCTCAGGTGACCTCGCAGGCCATAGAATAGGACCTCCCCTTCCAATCCAGTGACCAGGAAATACTTCCTAGTTATCAGGCTCATCGTAGTCATTTCCTCGCAGAAAATAAACAATGTACAAGTAAATAAGCAGTACAGCATGTGTAAATTTGTACGCATGTTAATTGTAAATAAACTGGAAAACAGAAATGCTAGACAAAGTGGTAGACAAGTTTACTTGCGTTCCTCCTTATGCTGGCTTCTCTGAGCCCAGATTCCTTTCCTCAAATTGTTCAGTGGAGCATTCACTATGTCCTGTTACAGTTTTGCTCAGTCTTACGGAAACACCGTGTGTGTCCAAATAGTAATAATAACAAATATAATCAGTCGGCATTTTTGTTATATGTATATTAAGGGTAAGAATTGTGTTGGGTTCTATGATAGGCCAGTGCCAAATATTAAAAAACTGAAGAAAGTGCTGCATGGGGAAATAAAAAAGTAAGGCTAAGTTAACAGTAAAAAAAGTAAGAATATGGGAAAATTTCACAACCTGGCAATCCTGTGTACTCTCATCTTCAAAGTATGAATTTCATGCTAATGACTTATTGATACCTATAAATTCTTAATCCAGGTTTTGATAAATCAGTTTAGTCACTTCAAAGTATCCTGTGTTTTGCTTTAATGCACATCACTACTAATCTCCCATCATTGAAAGAACAACAATAAATTCAATTCCTACAGCTTAAAAAGAACATAAATATGTAGAAGTTAGTGTCTACTAATTGTTCTGGGCTGCTCAAACAACCAACTTCTTGTTGATAAATATTCAACACCTTTACTATACCTGAGAGAAGTTGCCTGCTGCCTATTAATGTGTATCTTGGTTTGTTCTGCATCCCTGAAGGCACTCTTTCATGATGGGAATAATGGAACATGATGTGGGGGAGGGCAGGCGGGCGGGTGGGTGGGTGGGTGGGTGGGTGGAAGGGGTTTTCTTTTCAAACTGTGCTGTTTGTGTCCCACCCATGATTTTACATTGTTGTTGTAACAGAAGTGGGTAATGGGTGTTAATGATGGAACTAGCAACTCTGTACTTGTAAGCTTATACTGTTAACTCTATTGCCCTTTCATTTTTACAAATAAAGCAAAATAAAAACCTTTTAATTTGGGGGTTATACGTTTCTTATTGACAATTATTAATGAAACAATTGCAGCTGTATTAGAAATAGTCATACGGAAAGGAATAGTGAAGACTTCACATCTTTAGTCTTGCAGGATGTATTAAATCATTAGAAAACAATGATATGAAAGAAACAGTGATATGATGGAACTGTTGGCAAAATAAATACAACAGAGAACTTGATGATAGCCATTAAAGAAATTATAGGGATAGGCCTGCTCTGATTTTTAACTTCTTGAAAATGATGTTGAAACAAAACCTTTCTAAAAAAACTGAAAAATGTGATTGTTTAAAGGAGAGATACCTCGTGTACACAGAATTAAGGTTAGAAAGTGAAGTAAGGAGATACATTAATGAAAATAAGATTAGGGAAATATGATTAATATAATCAAACTTAGTAAAGAAACAGTGTATTTGGAAAAACTGCAGTTCAGTTTTTCAGTTGAAGTTTCTAAGAATGGTTTCATTGAAATGGGTTAAGATAGCCACACATTGTACAGTGGAGGTTTGTACAATGGATAGGCATGTAAAAAAGAAAAAAACACTATAACTCACTATTGCAGACCAACTACTCCAATAGTTGTTTTTATATTTATCCTCCCTCTCTCCTTCCCTCTCAATGCTTCCACTGTATGGTGAGTGGTTGTCTTTCTTCATCCCATTGTTTGTATTCCATCAAAGATTTTTTAGTATTAATGTTAGACTGGTGTTGCCGATGAATCCTACACTAATGAAAGGTCCCTCATAACTTGAAAATGTTTGCTAGATGATGATATTTAGCTCTTAACTTGTATTCTCTGTAATTTAGTCAAGGGTAGAGTCTATTGCACTATTACTCTTTAAGTGAAATTGTTCTTCAGTGGAAATGATTTGTAAAAGTAATCTGTGTGTATCATACAAATGTTAGGAGAAAAAAAATTACATTTAAGAACCAAACAAGTAATCTTTTCATGACAAACTCAAAAGCGTTGCCAGAAAATAGTTTGTGATGATGACTGAGATGACTTCTAGTAGTAGTTTGTGCTTATTGTCAATGTACACTGCTGTTGGAAGATTTGACATTTATAAGGAGTGCTCAAAAGGTTTTCGTTAGAAGGCTGTCCACTCCAGAATTGGTATGCCAATCCTGCAAAATCGCCACAAACATTGAAGCAATCATCCCACCAACATACCAGGTTGAAGATACCATTTGGTGAAACACCGTGTCTAGCTGTGTGAAGGAATCTTTAACTGCTTGCTGCACATCCTCATCTGACAGGAATCATTGACAATTCAGGGCCTTTTTCAAGGGGCTGAAGGCTTGATAATCACTTGGGGACAGAGCAGAACTAGGGGGCGGGTGCTGACCTGTCTCCCACATTTTGTCCGTAATGAATGAGGCGGCTTCCTAGATCGACTGATGTCTTGTGTTGAATCGTGACCAGCACGGAACTAGGTGAACTATTCCACAATGGTGGCTTTTGACAGACTTGTTGTTCCATGCACATTCTTCATTCTCCGATGGATGGCTGCCAGTGTTGGTCTTTCAGCAGCCAAGAAAAGAATAACAGCACATTGGTCCTATTTGGATGCATTTGGTTATAAAGTCGCCATAGTTCATGTTTCTACATTTACCACACAAATGTTGGAAAGCCACAAATGCCACGATAATCCCTTGCTTACATGTCGGTGGTTATTTACTCTCATCAAGGTTGTGCTACGTTGCATGTAGCCTGCAGCGAAGCCCTCAAACGGAACCTTTTGATCGTCCCTTATATTTATTTTCATATACAAACATGATGATTAATTATGCTTTGGATCCATTTAATGCATTATTGCATTCTATGTGGAAGAATTTCAGTAGAATTTGTGCAAGTTGAATTGAGGTACCACCTTTCACAAGGTATTTCTAAAGGTACATTTGTGTCTACAAGTTCCATCAGAAGGCACCTTCATCTTTTCTGCCCCTGCCCCCCCCCCTTTTCTAATATCTCCTAGATTTTGACATTCAGTATTTAACTTATGGCAGTACCAGAAAAAAGTGCCGAATTTCTCTGCCAGTTTCCACAATAAACTGCAAGTCCACTGATAACGGACTGATCTAGTCAGTTCACATTATAGAGGAAGGCAGTGCTACACCATATGACATCCTTTAGGATCATGCTAGACCAGCTTTCAGATAACTAAACATTTTATTTTATGATGAGATTAACATTACCTGCAGGTATTGCCAAAGATGATTTTGCAAGAGCAGCTGAATAGGAATGAAAGAGCAATAAATTTGGTATTAGGCATTTATTACTGTTCCACAGTGTCTGCATCTTTAATAGATACTGGTTTTGATCCTGGTACACTGTTGTTTATAGTGATTTCTGCCACCGCCCGCACCCTTCCCCCACCCCCACACTTCCATTCACATAATTTGCCAGCTCTTTTCTTTTTGAAAGTGTTACTGTTAGTCTTGGAGATCCATTTATGTTTGTTTCTTGAAGTGTTCCATATGATTAAATGTTGCTTTGTGTAGGAGATCACTTTGTTTAACTGTTCTTATTTAATATCTATTTGTGATAAGGCTTAATTCTCATGATTCGATTTTAGCAAACAATTTGGCTACACTGTCTCTTTCTGTTCTTACACATTTATTTTGTCTACTTGTGGCCTTAGAAGTTGGATGCTTGGTTGCATAAGAAACGTATTGTATTTTAGATCAAGTTATTTAATTTCAGTGTTTAATACTTTATATATTATCCAATGATTTATTTTGCCAGAGCTTAAGCTCATTTTGAGTAACTTTCCCTAATCATTAGTTTTCCACAGTACATGCACAGCTGTCTTGTTAAATACATTTAATTTTGTTCATTATGGGCAGTGAAGACTGTCAGTCTCTTAAATGGGTCATTAGATAAACGTGCAGTGGATAGCAATGTTAACAAAAGGTCTTTTTATTGAATAGATTTGATCTTTATTTGGAGGCTGTGGACACAACATAGTTTGAAATGTATGATTGATAATGGTTGTGACATGGTATGTGGTGAACCACAGGTACCTCTGCTGAGTATAATATGAAGTTTTCACAGTTTATTTCAGAGAAGTGTGACTACAATTATAAAATTCCAAATGCTGGGCATACATTAATTTATTCATGTATCTCCTTAATAAGAGAGGTGCCCAACAATTTAGGCATGGAGATAGTAAAGTACCCACGTCATTTGAGTTTTACATATCTCCCTCCCAACCCCCCACCCCCCCCCCCCCACCCCTGCTCTCTGTCTGTCTGTCTGTGTGTCTGTGTGTGTGTTATTTTGGAATTGAAAACAGGCAACTTTCCAATGGTTGACTTACTCTGAAACTTAACTGCTGTTGCCACAAAATAATTTAGCAACGTACAGGAACATAGCAACTGGAGGCCCTGCTCATTGTTCATTTCAATTTGCACAAATAAACTAATTTTGTGTGTCCATAAACAATAGCTAATATGGTACTTTATCATTACTTCTAATTGTGTGCTATCTGGCGTCACTGAATTTTTTGAGCAGTTCAGGTAAGCATCTCCTGCACCAAATGTTTATCAAATCAGGTTATGGTACTATGTTCATAGGTATAGCTTTTAAATACATGAACATCTCATTTGAATTAAGATGTGGTTGTTATTTTCTGCACTAGTGTTTACTGTGTCTGAGCAGCTTTTGGTAATTTCCTGTGGTCTTCCTCTGTGTTATCCAGGAAATCAGGAAATAACTGTAAGAAAAACTCATTTCAATATGAGTAAAGTACTTCTAAGGATTTTCTTATTTTTGTGTTGCATACACAAACACACACACACACACACACACACACACACTGTATAGTGACATGTTAAAAAGTGTCCTGTAATTTTTTGTGAGCTTTCGTATAATAACAAGTATTAAATGAAGAATGAAAATGCTTTAAAGAAAAAATTGGAAAAGAATGAGTGCATATATGTTTTTTTATATAAAATTCACATAATTTTTGGATGCCTTCAGCAGAAAAGACAGTGGCAGGTTCATCTTATGCAGGAACAGGAGGCTTTTGAAAACAGCGTTAACCATAGCCGTAACAACTTGTATGTCCCTGCTCACTCTAAGTGAACAGTGTTGAACCAAAAATAGAAGGGAAGCAGCTGGGCTCCACCCTGGAAACTAAAGAATCAAATCTTGTTCTTACTGTGCTCATTGCACATTCCAGGCCCAGTGAATAAGATGACAAATATAGTAGTCCTAATGCAAAAACAAACAAATATGAAATAGTTTGGTAATCAAATATGTGGATTGGAATGATATCTTGCAAGGATGATGAATATAACAACTTGACTTATGATCAGGATTTGGTGTGTCTCATTTCACACATATGTAAACCAATAAAATTGATAGGACTCCTGTTGTAATCCAATGTCAACTTAATTGAATCTCCAAAAGTAGACAGCAATGAATTTTAATCATGTAAAATTATTCATATCGCTTTAACAGCTTTCAAAGTTGACACAGGTAATGAATTCTTTCATTGAAGCTGCACTAAAATAATTTTCATACTATATAAGGACCCAGTTAAATAACAAAGGTTGTAAGTGTTTGAGTATTTAGTTTTACAGGCTTCCTCTGGCTCTAGGATCTGAAGCAGAAGAGAAAAGAAAGAGACCAAGTGTAATTAATTAGGGACCTTCTTGATGTAACAGGTGCCACAAGTAATAATGCTTTTTCTGGGATATTTGTGTTGATTATTTTTCCATCAGATATGATTAACATAAAGTGTGGCAATTAATTTTTCAAAATCTATTATGTAGATTACTGAGTGAAATTTCACTGTACATAGCACATTGACATTGTCTATTACTTAACATCTGACGTTATTGTAACTCTTTTAGAGGTATTTGTCTGTTCAGTTTCTGTGATGTAGCAAAAATTAAGGAAATGACTAGGTGAGATTACAATCATGTTGTGAAAAGTTACTGCATATTCAATAAATAAATTCAATTTTTTCTTGAAAACAAAACCAGTATTGCAGTGTTTTTATTGCCTGAAATGGGATCTCTGTCCACAGATCACAAAAGTACTAACCACAAACACAGTTATAAAGTGTAAGACCACATTTATGAGGCAAAAGGAGGCATCACTTTTCTGTTTGTTAGACAGAAACACTCATAGCAAGACTGACAAGACATAAGCATAACAAAATTTTTAATCAAGCTTTGAAAGCTTCAAAACAATATCCTTGTCCTAACAAGGATGGTAACAGATATATGTAACATTAGGGAACAGTTCATTATAGGCAGTTAATTTTAGGCAGTTAATGAAAGGAAGTTACTGAATCCTTGAAAAAAGTGTGGAAATTAACAATTTTTGATTAAGCATTGAATTTATTTTATTGGGAACCTTCAGTACAAACAACACACAAGTGAGGTCATGTGGTTGAAACTGTGTTTGATGCTACAAAGTTGTATATATATGGAAATTTTGACTTTGGTCTTCGAGAAGCTTGTGGGAGTAAAAGTGGGGAACTGTAGGGAACAGTATGTTTTTGAACAGAAGATTACCAAATTTGAAGAGTCTGCAAGCTTCTTAATTGTTTGTGATTGATATAATGCAAGACTGGTACTTGGGTCATTATAGCTCAGCTAATTGGTCTAAGGATCATTTGTTAAATTTTCTTTTATCCACAGTGGCTCATGATAAAAGAGTACATGAGTTATAGTGGAATGTATACTAAAAATCTGCAGTTTATTTTTGTACTAAATGTGAAGACACTTTAGTATCTGGATAAATGATTAGAGATCTCAGTTTTTCTGTTAAACTACGAGGCTTCTTACTAGATACTTACTTAACTCACCTTCCAATGAGTTACTGGAAATTTCGTGTAAAAATTCAACGCTAGCATTTAGAAATGAGTGTAATGAATGACTGTCATCTCCTATGGCAGTTGTGACTGCAGAATTGATTTGGGCCTTCTTGGTTACAGCCAGAGAATTTCTCAGTGAAAAATATTTAGAAATTAGTTTAAGAATAACAACTGAAAGGTTACCGAAGTGTAGCTGAGTGTCATTAAGCTGAATGGCTCTCGAAGGTAGACATCCGATTGCAACCATCAGCCATACAACAGTTTTGTTAGACTTATGTAGGTGTGTGAGGCTCCTCCTGAGGTGACATGTATTTTTGCAGCAGCTCATATGAATGAGATGGAAACTTACATAAATGCTATTTGCATATGTGTATCACTAATGGATAATGTCAACCAACCTGAGGAGGAAACCAAGAGGATAATTCACCCGAGAATGGTTAAACTAAAATGAGGGTTAGACAATACTAACAAGATGCAATTGTGTGCAGACATGCTCAAGGTTGTAAAAAAAGTCAGTGATCTTTCATAATGTGCCCCTGCCCCCCATTCTATATACAAAATGGATCAGACTGGTTGACAAGCAGACTGAAGTCTGAAACAAGTTAAGAAATTTCAAAATGGAACCTTTCACTTTGTTCTAAGTTGCCAAACATTTGGTATGTAATGCTTCTTAACTATGACATTGTTGCCAAATTAAATAAAATTTAAACTCAGCTGTGGGACCAGATGAATATTGATACGTTAGGGATACCAAAATAATGAGAAGAGGGATGTTACTGAAGCAAAGAACATATGACACATGAATAGCAACTGTGAAAATACTGCTGCCCTCATTTTTATATGTGTCTGTCTTGCACAAATGTATTAAGCTCAGATTTTTCTGTTTTGTCCATTTGTAAAGAATCTAATGTGATGCTCCAAAATGCCACACATTTTGCCATACTACATTAATATGTTGAGGTCGTGCTGCTTCTGGAAATGTGACCATGTAGCAACTGAATCAGGCATAGAAGATACATCTCCCACTGGAATGTTTGGACTGCTCAGGCAAACATCAATTTAGTATAGAGTAAATCTGTTTTATGCTGAAGAAAAGAAGACACAAGAATTATTATACAAAACTTGTGCCATGCATTGAAGCAGAGAAATCTTTCAGAAGTATCCAGCTTCTGCCATGTGAAGCATTATTTGTCTCATTTGTGAAACACTCAACAGTGAAAGTTAGTGAATCACCACAGCTTCTAGCCTATTGCTGCAGATATCTACATGCATTCTTCATTTTCCCTGCAGCACATATATTTACCTTTTCACTTGGAAGGAAAACTGAAGGAAGGTAAGAGTTGAATGTCCTGTAAACGGAATTGAACTGTGATCCTCCCGAATATGAGTCCAGTGTGCTAGCCACTGCACCACCTCATTCTGTTTTTGCACTTGTCCTTCAGAGAGTGGATTCTTGAAATTTTAAGAAGGCTTTCTGCAGTGCACAAGTTCATTCTTGTAGTGTCTCACTTGGGAGTTTGTTGAGCATTTCTGCTCCTACATTAGCAAGTATTACTGAAAAACTTGTTCAAGAAATTCAGGAAGTCAGTCCAAAAGCTCTGTTCAGCCCCTGTGCTAATCATTCTTGTTTTGGAACTGCAGAGAAGTTATACTCATTCTTTTCATTTTCTATGTATAGATGGGAAATTATTTTAGGAGGAACAATAAAAACAGGAAATGATTGTCTGAACCTCACTGGAGTGTTGTTTATAATTCAGTTAAACTCATAAAAGAAGACAGGGAAACAATTGTGAGCACTTTGGGAGACATGCAAGATCCATTAAAGGGAAACATTAATAGTAGTACTGCAACAAGTTTTTTCCTTCCAGCTATATTTGATTTTACCTTTTCGACCTACATCAATTTTTTTGTACATGATACTAGAGGAAGTAAATTTAGTTCAGCAGAGTCAACAGTCTCCAAAAATGACTTTGGATGAAGGACTTGCCAAATTAAAAATCTCGAATGAGTTTTTATTAACACAAGGAACTACAATTATAGACACTGCAGTTACTTTTGCCACTAAAAATTGCATTGATATGCACTCAAACGTCGAATGATGAGGAAGAGGGACACTACATAAAACAATGCTTGGTGAACTAGCTCATGACACTGGAATTGTGGTTCAAGAAGTAATGTGATGATCATTGTTTGAATGCACAGACCAATTTATACAAGAAGTATCACAATGATACACAGTCAAGAAGGAAATCGCCAAAATTTTTCAAACAGTTGGAATAAAAATTAATATGCTTGACGCTTCAGATGACAGTCTGGCTGTATCACAGGGGACTGGTAGAAATTTTGGAAAGAAGCAGGTGCAGCAAGAAATAAGAAGGCATCAATGTGCATCCAAAACAAATGTGGATAGTGCAGCTAGATGCACAGCCCAAGAAATCCTTCAATGTATAATTAAGTGGGCCTTCAGTGAGTGATTACCCTGTACATCACTTATAATTGAATGCTACTTGACCATTGTCTCTCATTCCCATCATATGAGGAAGCTTTTCTAAACTGAAACTAATAAAAAATTATCTTCATTGGACAACAAATCAAGATCATCTAGCCAATTTTTCCATTTAATCAATTGAAAAAAAGGTTTCAATGACATTATTCAGAACTTGATTAAAATAAAAGCACAACAATGTTTACTGTAATAATATCAATAATAAGTACTAGCCTATATTGTACTAAGCTTGTGAAACAAACTGGTATTATAACTGTATATGCCTTGTTTTCAAACATATAAAATGAAAGGTAATTTTCTCATTCTATTATTATTTCTTTGGACTTTCCCTGATGGTTGCAATGCTAAATGCTGATTCGTATTCTATGTTTCTCACCTATTTCTTTAAGTATGTGTATTACAGTTACTAGAGTGTAGAGTACACTCACAAATATTTGCTTTGTTTGTAAGCCTATAAATCTACCGGTTGATTGTTATTAACGTTCAAAAGCCACAGGAGTGACGTAGGTGATGATAAGACAAGTAATTTAATATAAGACACAGGGGATTGCAAATGTTGGGAAATGTCATAAAACTATTGCACATGTGACGTCATCAGATAGCATACCAACTCACACGTGCAGCAGTCGCACTTAGGCATGAAGGGGTAATTGAGCGATGCAATACTTGCAGTCAAGCAAACACTGCAAATTTCGGACACCTTTTGTGCATGTGATCTGTTGTAAACTTAGAAGTTACAAAATTATTGTCCTTACTGTAACCAAAGCTGTTGGTATTTTGTGTTCCTTTGCTTTTGTCCCTTCATTTTTTTTTTTTTGTTCAGAGGCATTGTTTAGTATAGAAAATATATGTCATTTACTGGTAACGACAGCCGGCCGTGGTGGTCTCGCGGTTCCAGGCGCGCAGTCCGGAACCGTGCGACTGCTACGGTTGCAGGTTCGAATCCTGCCTCGGGCATGGGTGTGTGTAATGTCCTTAGGTTAGTTAGGTTTAAGTAGTTCTAAGTTCTAGGGGACTTATGACCATAGCAGTTGAGTCCCATAGTGCTCAGAGCCATTTGAACCATTTTTGAACTGGTAACGACGCAGTTCGGAAGAATATATTCATTCACTTGATGCAATATGGTAGTCAGAAACTGTTGAGACCTGCAAATAAAGTAATAAATCTTACCTCAGTGTGAACACACAACTGTCCAATGTAATGAAAAAATGGATAGTTCTAATATGTATGTTCTGGACCAGAACATGTTTTTGCAAAAATTATTGAAACCCAATCAGTTAAAATGTAGTATAAATTTATTCAGTTAAAATTTAATATGTAACAAAATAAATGTATTTTATTCATTCACCCTTAATTCATTTTTTGAAATGAGAAAGATGAGTCTGCAGGAACATTTCAACTTTAAACATTTTAATTTTTAAAGAAATAATAAATTTTTCCCTTATAACTAAGCTTTCTCAAATCAACCTTTCTCAATTTAAAAAAATCAAATTTTCTTTGTTATAAACATGAAACAAAAAATGTATTCCAACCTAGAGTTGTTATACAGATCACGAGATTTACGAATGTATTGTAGAGAAAATGGCTATTCAGATTATTACAATTCACAAAATTATTGTAAGGAAGAAGGCTATTTGAATTTAAGTAGACTACATCTCAGTGAATTTATTGAAAAATATAATAAAATGAACTGAGACATTAAAACTAAAGAAGATCTTCATCAAATTTGCAAAGCAAAAAGTGTAAAGCAATATTCTGAACTTAATGAACAACAAGTAAACTATGCTATTGAAAAAAAAATAATAATAATGAAGCAACTTATAATCGTTTCTAAAACTTCTAGTAGATAACCATTATGAACTTAAACAAAAAAAAACTATAAGAAAAAATTTCGGGTTATAACTTTCTAGACGTTAATGATTTTTGTTAAAACTACTGAACAAAATAATGGAAAAAACTGCATCTTTTCAACCTAGAATAATAACTTACATAATTAATAATACTGAAAATATTGTAGAACTGCAAGAATTTTTTAATCAAATTAAAGTAATAGTAATTGCTAAATTTAAGAATATTTTGAAACAAAGGAGATCGACTAAAGTTAATATGAGGTTTTATTGTAGAAGAAATTAAAGTCTTATGTTTTAAAACGAATATTGAAGTTTTATAAAGAACAACGGTTTTGAAAGATTATTACCACAGATCAAAAAATTAAGTATTGACACAATTGAAGGAAATGCGAGGCAGAAAATGTGGTTGGGCTTCATACTCTATAGAAAATTCAGAATTGTGTGTTAATAGACACAATCCGATTTTTGGTCATCCTTATATCGATCTACCAAAATACACTCCTGGAAATTGAAATAAGAACACCGTGAATTCATTGTCCCAGGAAGGGGAAACTTTATTGACACATTCCTGGGGTCAGATACATCACATGATCACACTGACAGAACCACAGGCACATAGACACAGGCAACAGAGCATGCACAATGTCGGCACTAGTACAGTGTATATCCACCTTTCGCACCAATGCAGGCTGCTATTCTCCCATGGAGACGATCGTGGAGATGCTGGATGTAGTCCTGTGGAACGGCTTGCCATGCCATTTCCACCTGGCGCCTCAGTTGGACCAGCGTTCATGCTGGACATGCAGACCGCGTGAGACGACGCTTCATCCAGTCCCAAACATGCTTAATGGGGGACAGATCCGGAGATCTTGCTGGCCAGGGTAGTTGACTTACACCTTCTAGAGCACGTTGGGTGGCACGGGATACATGCGGACGTGCATTGTCCTGTTGGAACAGCAAGTTCCCTTGCCGGTCTAGGAATGGTAGAACGATGGGTTCGATGACGGTTTGGATGTACCGTGCACTATTCAGTGTCCCCTCGATGATCACCAGTGGTGTACGGCCAGTGTAGGAGATCGCTCCCCACACCATGATGCCGGGTGTTGGCCCTGTGTGCCTCGGTCGTATGCAGTCGTGATTGTGGCGCTCACCTGCACGGCGCCAAACACGCATACGACCATCATTGGCACCAAGGCAGAAGCGACTCTCATCGCTGAAGACGACACGTCTCCATTCGTCCCTCCATTCACGCCTGTCGCGACACCACTGGAGGCGGGCTGCACGATGTTGGGGCGTGAGCGGAAGACGGCCTAACGGTGTGCGGAACCGTAGCCCAGCTTCATGGAGACGGTTGCGAATGGTCCTCGCCGATACCCCAGGAGCAACAGTGTCCCTAATTTGCTGGGAAGTGGCGGTGCGGTCCCCTACGGCACTGCGTAGGATCCTACGGTCTTGGCGTGCATCCGTGCGTCGCTGCGGTCCGGTCCCAGGTCGACGGGCACGTGCACCTTCCGCCGACCACTGGCGACAACATCGATGTACTGTGGAGACCTCACGCCCCACGTGTTGAGCAATTCGGCGGTACGTCCACCCGGCTTCCCGCATGCCCACTATACGCCCTCGCTCAAAGTCCGTCAACTGCACATACGGTTCACGTCCACGCTGTCGCGGCATGCTACCAGTGTTAAAGACTGCGATGGAGCTCCGTATGCCATGGCAAACTGGCTGACACTGACGGCGGCGGTGCACAAATGCTGCGCAGCTAGCGCCATTCGACGGCCAACACCGCGGTTCCTGGTGTGTCCGCTGTGCCGTGCGTGTGATCATTGCTTGTACAGCCCTCTCGCAGTGTCCGGAGCAAGTATGGTGGGTCTGACACACCGGTGTCAATGTGTTCTTTTTTCCATTTCCAGGAGTGTATATAAAAAATTAAAATGGTGTAGTTAATGTTAAAAACGAAAATCGAAATGTTTTCTGTATGCATAAAATCAGTTTTGTATTTAGCAAAAGAGCGTGTGGAAAAGTTTAATAATTATAAAAATATTGGGCTAGAAATAGATGAAATTTTTGAAAAAAAAATTCCCATGCAATTAACAGATATTCCAAACTTTGAAAAAATCAAATATTTCCATTAATGTTTATGCTTATGACGAAAATTTATTATATAACCTCTTTACCATACAACAAATAAGCAAGAAAAAGCATGTTAATCATCTTTTAATCATAGATGAAAATAATTCTCAGTATAGTTGGATAAAAGATTTATCTTCATTAATTAGATCACGATTAACTAAACATACAGAAAAAATTCATCCTTGTGATAGATTTTTTTCCCTTCACTAAAACAATAAGACAATTATGGGTTGGGTTGGGTTGTTTGGGGGAGGAGACTAGACAGCGAGGTCATCAGTCTCATCACATTAGGGAAGGACAAGGAAGGAAGTCGACTGTGCCCTTTCAAAGGAAACATCCTGGCATTTGCCTGGAGCGATTTAGGGAAGTTACGGAAAACCTAAATCAGGTTGGCCGGATGCGGGATTGAACAGTCATCATCCTGAATGCGAGTCCAATGTGCTAATGGCTGTGCCACCTTTCTCGGTTTATTTTTATTATGTTTCCAGTTAGTTTCCTATTTAGTTCTGATGTATTCACTGCTGAGGTGTTCAGGAGGAATCAAATACAATTTTATTGTACCATCAGTTGTTTTTTGCATGTATGAGAACCCCCCCCCCATGAAGCATGGACCTTGCTGTTGGTGGGGAGGCTTGCGTGCCTCAGCGATACAGATGGCCGTACCGTAGGTGCAACCACAATGGAGGGGTATCTGTTGAGCGGCCAGACAAACATGTGGTTCCTGAAGAGGGGCAACAGTCTGGATGATTGACTGATCTGGCCTTGTAACATTAACCAAAACGGACTTGCTGTGCTGGTACTGCGAACGGCTGAAAGCAAGGGGAAACTACAGCCGTAATTTTTCCCGAGGGCATACAGCTTTAATGTATGATTAAATGATGATGACGTCCTCTTGGGTAAAATATTCCGCAGGTAAAATAGTCCCCCATTCGGATCTCCGGGCGGGGACTACTCAAGAGGACGTTATCAGGAGAAAGAAAACTGGCGTTCTACGGATCAGAGCGTGGAATGTCAGATCCCTTAATCGGGCAGGTAGGTTAGAAAATTTAAAAAGGGAAATGGATAGGTTAAAGTTAGATATAGCGGGAGTTAGTGAAGTTCGGTGGTCAGGTGAATACAGGGTTATAAATACAAAATCAAATAGAGGTAATGCAGGAGTAGGTTTAATAATGAATAAAAAAATAGGGATGCGGGTAAGCTACTACAAACAGCACAGTGAACCATTATTGTGGCCAAGATAGACACGAAGCCCACACCTACTACAGTAGTACAAGTTTATATGCCAACTAGCTCTGCAGATGATGAAGAAATAGATGAAATGTATGATGAGATAAAAGAAATTATTCAGGTAGTGAAGGGAGACGAAAATTTAATAGTCATGGGTGACTGGAATTCGAGAGTAGGAAAAGGGAGAGAAGGAAACATAGTAGGTGAATATGGATTGGGGGGAAGAAATGAAAGAGAAAGCCGTCTGGTAGAATTTTGCACAGAGCATAACTTAATCATAGCTAACACTTGGTTCAAGAATCATGAAAGAAGGTTGTATACATGGAAGAAGCCTGGAGCTACTGACAGGTTTCAGATAGATTATATAATGGTAAGACAGAGATTTAGGAACCAGGTCTTAAATTGTAAGACATTTCCAGGGGCAGATGTGGACTCTGACCACAATGTATTGGTTATGAACTGTAGATTAAAACTGAAGAAACTACAAAAAGGTGCTAATTTAAGGAGATGGGACCTGGATAAACTGACTAAACCAGAGGTTGTAGAGAGTTTCAGGGAGAGTATAAGGGAACAATTGAAAAGACTGGGGGAAATAAATACAGTAGTAGAAGAATGGGTAGCTCTGAGGGATGAAGTAGTGAAGGCAGCAGACGATCAAGTAGGTAAAAAGACGAGGGCTAATAGAAATCCTTGGGTAACAGAAGAGATATTGAGTTTAATTGATGAAAGGAGGAAATATAAAAATGCAGTAAATGAAGCAGGCAAAAAGGAATACAAACGTCTCAAAAGTGAGATCGACAGGAAGTGCAAAATGGCTAAGCGGGGATGGTTAGAAGACAAATGTAAGGATGTAGAGGCTTATCTCATGAGGGGTAAGATAGATACTCCCTACAGGAAAATTAAAGAGACCTTTGGAGAGAAGAGAACCACTTGCATGAATATCAAGAGCTCGGATGGAAAACCAGTTCTAAGCAAAGAAGGGAAAGCAGAAAGGTGGAAGGAGTATATAGAGGGTTTATACAAGGGCGATGTACTTGAGGAAAATATTATGGAGTCAGAAGAGGATGCAGGTGAAGACGAAATGGGAGATAAGATACTGCATGAAGAGTTTGACAGGGCACTGAAAGACCTGAGTCGAAACTAGGCCCTGGGAGTAGACAACATTCCATTAGAACTACTGACAGCCTTGGGAGGGCCAGTCATGACAAAACTCTACCATCTGTTGACCAAGATGTATGAGACAGGCGAAATACCCTCAGACTTCAAGAAGAATATAATAATTCCAATCCCAAAGAAAGCAGGTGTTGACAGGTGTGAAAATTACCAAACTATCAGTTTAATAAGTTACAGCTGCAAAATACTAACGCGAATTCTTTACAGACGAATGGAAAAACTGATAGAAGCGGACCTCGGGGAAGATCAGTTTGGATTCCGTAGAAATGTTGGAACACGTGAGGCAATACTGACCTTACGACGTATCTTAGAAAATAGATTAAGGAAAGGCAAACCTACGTTTCTAGCATTTGTAGACTTAGAGAAAGCTTTTGACAATTTTAACTGGAATACTCTCTTTCAAATTCTGAAGGTGGCAGGGGTAAAATACAGGGAGTGAAAGGCTATTTACAATTTGTACAGAAACCAGATGGCGGTTATAAGAGTCGAGGGGCATGAAAGGGAAGCAGTGGTTGGGAAGGGAGTGAGACAGGGTTGTAGCCTCTCCCCGATGTTATTCAATCTGTATATTGAGCAAGCAGCAAAGGAAACAAAAGAAAAATTCGGAGTAGGTATTAAAATTCATGGAGAAGAAATAAAAACTTTGAGGTTCGCCGATGACATTCTAATTCTGTCAGAGATAGCAAAGGACTTGGAAGAGCAGTTGAACGGAATGGACAGTGTCTTGAAAGGAGGATATAAGATGAACATCAACAAAAGCAAAACGAGGATAATGGAATGTAGTCAAATTAAATCAGGTGATGCTGAGGGAATTAGCTTAGGAAATGAGACACTTAAAGTAGTAAAGGAGTTTTGCTATTTAGGGAGTAAAATAACTGATGATGGTCGAAGTAGAGAGGATATAAAATGTAGACTGGCAGTGGGAAGGAAAGCATTACTGAAGAAGAGAAATTTTTTAACATCGAGTATAGATTTAAGTGTCTGGAAGTCGTTTCTGAAAGTATTTGTATGGAGTGTAGGCATGTATGGAAGTGAAACATGGACGATAAATAGTTTGGACAAGAAGAGAAGAAGCTTTCGAAATGAGGTGCTACAAAAGAATGCTGAAGATTAGATGGGTAGATCACATAACTAATGAGGATGTATTGAAAAGAATTGGGGAGAAGAGAAATTTGTGGCACAGCTTGACAAAAAGAAGGGACCGGTTGGTAGGACATGTTTTGAGGCATCAAGGGATAACAAATTTAGCATTGGAGGACAGCGTGGAGGGTAAAAATCGTAGAGGGAGACCAAGAGATGAATACACTAAGCAGATTCAGAAGGATGTAGGTTGCAGTAAGTACTGGGAGATGAAGAAGCTTGCACAAGATAGAGTAGCATGGAGAGCTGCATCAAACCAGTCTCATGACTGAAGACCACAACAACAACAACATGTATGAGAAGTAATTAGCCATTTGATCTGAAATGTCTACCCTTTATTTTCCTTTTTTATGTTCAATGATGACTTCTGGTTTTAGTTTTCATTTCCAGACTGGTCTGATGGAACTGTATCTAACGTGTTTTGTTGAAAGAAAGACTTCTGGTTTTAGTTTTCATTTCCAGACTGGTCTGATGGAACTGTATCCAACATGTGTTTTGTTGAAAGAAAGACCATGTCTCTTCCATTTTGGAACTACAATGCAGTCAGATGACTGTTTACCTCCCACTTAACCATTTTTATGGTATGTTTCATGACTGGTAATAAATGCCTTCTGTTCTTTCTCAGTGTCCCCACCAAATTTCTCTCTTATTCAAGGAAATGTTTTGCAGTGTGCTAGCCACTGCGCCATGTGGCTCGGTAAGACAATTATGAAAACGATTGTATATAACATGAAGTAAAAATAAATGCAAAAACGGAGAAAAAACTAAATTTAAGAATTATACTGGTTAATTTTGGCTACCTTTTGCAAATTATGCCGATTTAGAATGATTTTCAAAAGGTGTTAGCACTTGTCAACTAAATCCTGAGAACCTTATATTAATAAATATCAAAAGCATTAGCCATTCTCTTTTAGTTGTTATATAAAATATTATAATGCAGATTATAAATCACCCATAACATATGTTGGTAACGATTCATTGCAAAAATTTGTAGAAATGTCAGAACAAGAATCTAGAGAAATGAAAGCATTGTATGAACAAAATGCTGCAATAGTAATGACTGAAAGAGATAAACTATATTTTAAAAATTCAGAGACTTGTTTTCTTTGTGAAGAATAATTTACTGCTGGAGGAAAAAAGTAAGGGATCATTGTCATTTAATGAGGAAATATCTAGGATCCACACATGAAGATTGAACTCTTAATTGTAAAAACAATTCATTTATTCCAGTTTATATTCATAATTTAGCAAATTATGATGTTCATTTGTTAATTAAGGAATTGGCAATAAGGATGGATTAACTTTAAGATTTTTGGATACTTTCAAATTTATGGCAACGAGTATAGAAAAATTGTCTTCTAATGTAAAAAAAGAACATTTTAGAAAAACAGCAATATATTTCGATTGTGGAAAGTGTGACTTAATAATTAAAAAAGTTTTCATCCATACGAGTATATGGATTCTGAGGAAAAATTAAAGGGCACAAAATCTTTTTTTATTATTTGGCACATATTCAATATTGCTGATGAAGATAATAATCATGCAAAATTAGTTTGTAAAGTTTAATATTAAAAATTTAGAACAATATATGAAATTATATAATACATCTGACATTTTAATATAGTGGACATTTTCTGGGATTTTAGAGATACTTGTATTAAAATTATAAACTCGGGTTAGTTTGTTATTTTCCTGGTCCAGGTTTATCTTGGAATGTCATGTAAAAATTACTAAAATTGAAGTAGAAGTATTAAACGCTTATGATGTGATCTTACCGAAAAACGAATTTGAGGAGGTATTTCTCAAGGTACTTAGAGATAAACTAAAGGTGTAGGTAAAGTTATTTAGGATAATTTCTGCAGTTTAGCTATTTTTAATTATTTAGCATTTAAAAATTTCAAGTTGATACATCCAGAAAACTGAAATAAAAAATTATACTCAAAACACCAGTTGGTTATAAATACGAATTTATTTTAAGAGTCGATTTTTAATATCTCAAGTCATGGATTTACACAAAGATTTACCTTTAGTGCCAGAAGGATTAAATAAATTACTAACAAGATTAAGTAATGCAGAAAAATACGTTTTACAATATAGAAATCTCAAACAGGAATTAGCCGGCCGCGGTGGTCTCGCGGTTCTAGGCGCGCAGTCCGGAACCGTGAGACTGCTACGGTCGCAGGTTCGAATCCTGCCTCGGGCATGGATGTGTGTGATGTCCTTAGGTTAGTTAGGTTTAAGTAGTTCTAAGTTCTAGGGGACTGATGACCACAGCCGTTGAGTCCCATAGTGCTCAGAGCCATTTGAACCATTTTTTTCAAACAGGAATTAAAGCTTGAATTAAAATTTACAAACTCTGATAAAATTTTAGCATTTAACAACTCAGATTGGTTGAAAAATACATTGATTTCAACACCAAAATGACAAAAAATGGCTAACTATTTCAAAAATACTTTTATAAAGTAATGAATAATCTTTCTGTCGATAAAACGATAGAAAATATTAAAAACAGGCGAAATATTAAAACAGTAATAGATGCAGAAAAATATACAAAATATGTTTCAAAGCCAAATTATGAACACACAACAGTATTTTCAGAAAATTTAGTAGCAGTCCAAATGAAAAATACAAGAATTAAATTCGGTAAAGCTGTTTGTCAGAATGAGAATTTTATCTATTTCTAAAATTAAATTGTACCATTTTCACTGTAATGTTATGAAACCAAAATATGTAGAAAATGTCTATATATGTTATATGCATACTAATTTTTAATTATAATATAAGAACTGAAGATCTTTATGACATTATGAAATCGATGATAAACGAATTTTATACAAGTCATTATGGGAAAGATAATATTTATGGAACTGCAGAAGTAAACCAAAGAATTTACAAAAAATTAAAGACGAATATTACGGAAAAATTGTTTGAGGATGTTAGTTTAAGATCGAAAATGTACACTTATAGAGTAAGAGAGAAAGAATATAAAAAATCTAAAGGCTTCAGAAAATCTGTAGCACAAAGTGAAATTGCTCTTAATGATTATATAAATTGTTAAAATGAAAAAATAAAATAGTATAGAAAAATAAATTTGATTTGATTTGTTAAACACAAATTATATACTGTGAAATGCAATGAAATTGTTTTAAGTTCTGAAGATGGAAAAAATTTGTATTACAAGATGGAATGCTTTACCATATGGATATTATAAAATGAAAAATTAGTGTCTGACCCACCCTGATCAGTTTATAATATTTTTTCGCGATAAGCAAATTCTTGAGATATTTTAAAATATATTCAAGAAACAAATTTTCCACCAGAACATTGTTTTTTTTAAATATTTATTTTTTTGGTAAGAAGTGTTGGTACACACTTTACAAAGTTTATTGCCACAACTTAAACTCTTTCTTCCTTTTTTGGTGTACTATAACAACATTTATAAATATATTTAAAAATATTATTAATTTTTTTAATTTTGCACGTAAGAGTTTTTTATCCCAGTTATTAAGAAGCTCTTTTGTATGTTTTAAGTTACTTTTTATATGTGCTTCAACACAGTCCATTTTTGAGGCTAAGTTCTTTTTGTATTTTTATCTAATTATTTTTTTTTGTTTGCACAAGGGACTTTCCAAATATATTAAAAATTTATATTCAAATCGTTTCTAATAATTGCCATCATTTTTAGATCTTTTAAAAAACAAAATTAAGTATAACAGTACAGAAGTTCTTGTGATATATGATGATTAAAATAATCCTTGAGCTTTATGCAAAAGATGTTGCTAATATTTTAGGATATGAAATATCTAGGAAATCAATTAATGATCTTGTGAAACAAAAATATTGTAAAATTTATGAAAATTTCATTATCGCCAAAAACGTGCTATCTAAAAATATTGTTCCTCATACAAAATTTATCAATGAACCTGAAATTTATTCAGTTAAGTTCCAAAATGCATTTGACAGAAAATTTCCAAGGTTTTGTTTATGAAGACGTTTCACCATCTATTCATGAATGTGGTAAATATAAGATTAGAAAAGAAATTAGAGGTCCTTAGAGAAACCAAATAGAATACAAAAATTATTGCATAGAACAGCTTCAAAAAATAAATAAAAATAATGAATAAATCATCAAATTGGAGCAGAAACGAAAAGAAAATTTAAGAGACACAATTATTACTGCTTCAGAGATGATAATCGA
This sequence comes from Schistocerca nitens, assembly GCF_023898315.1. Taxonomy (NCBI): domain Eukaryota; kingdom Metazoa; phylum Arthropoda; class Insecta; order Orthoptera; family Acrididae; genus Schistocerca; species Schistocerca nitens. Next base: position 317,270,994 of record NC_064616.1, read on the forward strand.
AAGAAATAAAGGAATAAATACATTTTTAGCTCATTTTGTTCCTCAAACAATTGAAAAATCTGAGACCAAATTTTGTTCTTTAAAAATCGTATAATGATAAATGTGAATGTATATATTATGTCATTAGAATACAAAGAAGACATTTACAGAAACAATTAAACAATAAAGTAGAGAGTCAGCCTTATTGTGGAGAAATTTTAAGACTGAATTGTGATCATAGTTCGATATATTTACATCAAAGAATGAAGGAAAGATTGAAAATTGCCTGGTGTCACAATTATTTTAATATTTTGAGTAATTACACACAATAACTATTGATTAATTAGGCTTCATCAATTAAAGTGAAAGTCTAGCTCCTTTTTTCATATGTAAACTTTATGTAACATTCATAACGATTTTTATATACACCTAAAAAACGATATTAATTACAGCCATCTGATTCATATAACTCAAATTTCAAATTATCAAAAAATGTCAACCTTAAATTGTTTTATTAACTTGTATTCTAATCTCAAAGTACACTCTACCATCTTTAATAAAACATTTAGTGGAATGAATATTATATTCAATAGTTCCAATAATGAGTTCCATTTATATGAAAGAATTTTTACAAGACAGTTTTATTTTTATCTATTCAGCTGTTTTGTGACTTATCGAACCATAACCATTTAACATATACTTTATGACCTTCCTTTCTCAAAACCTTTTCAACAAGATAGAAGGCTGGATAACTTGTTTACAACAGTTCTTTTTCATAAAAAATTGCTTTCACTTCTCCATCTAAAGCTCTTAATTTATTTGTGATTGGATTAGAATGAATGACGTTTTCAGTTTCAAATATTTCTGTTTAGCCATTAGTCATGTATCCTTTCTCTTAAGATTCCTATTCATTTACTTATTTTTCCATCATTGTCGATTGTATACTTACTGTTAGTATCTGGCAATTTTGTTATATAAACAGTTTTCAATAACATTTTTTCATTTTCTTGATACACATTTTGCAGCTTCAACATTGAATGATGTGTGTTATTGTATTCGTCAATTAGAATTTTAAAAAATCAATCCATTTATAATTACCTTTATTAATAAATTTTTTCCACATTTTTTCTTTCAATGTTCTATTAAATCTTTTAGCGCCAGATGCTTTTAATTCAGAAAAAGTTGAATAGTGATTTAACTTGAACCATCCAAGAAAATATTGAAAACACATCAACATAAGTTAGTAAATATTTATATCCTTTATTTATTTGTGAAACTCCTTTTAAATTACCTGAATCTCTTTGGACTAAATCTGCTTGCCTTAAGTCGGCAATACCTAGAGAAATGACACTTCTTTTAAAAAATTTTCTCATTGGTTTATGTAATTCATTACTATGTTCTTCACAAATATTTAGACCTCAGCCCGAGTAAAATTGTTTAACAAATTTAACCATTTTAGCTTTATAAATTGAACAGAGACTTTCAATTTTTTGTCTTCCATTTTTAATTGTGCTATAAGGGAATTAAGTAAATTTTCTACTTTTTATACACCATATGTGATAGTTGTGAACGATTGATTCGTTCTTCATTTATATAGATTGAAAATTAAATAATTATTTTTCTATAGAATCATAATCATTTGATTCTAAAATCAATTCACCAAATAAGAATAATTCATCTAAAACAGGTACAGCTTTAACAGATAGATTTTGATATATGGAAATTTTATCTTTCATTCTCATTTCAAGTGAGGGATTATTGAATAGTGACGATTATAAAATTTGTGTCAAATATAAAATTTGCTTGTTAATGACATTATATCTTTTTATCTCTGCAAGCCTTACAAGTTAACAGTATTTTAACATGAATTTTGAAGTAGGAGTCAACTTCTATACTAGTAACTGTGGCCATACAGTAGTATAATGATAAAAAAATCTTCCCATATTGCTGTTAGTAGTTCTAATAGAGTGAGTACTTTTGTTTTGATTTTCCTTAATCCTTCCTGGAACTGATCTGGTAGTAGCAATGTTGGGTTAAATGCCCTGAACAGAGCAGCTTAGTGTTCTCGAAGTGTGCATCAGTAATACTTTTGGCTAGGCTGTAGAGTGCTTTTGCAATTACTAGCTTAGTGAGTACATTATCCAGGACAGTAAGCATGCCTAAGCTGTAATTCGTTGTATCTGCCATTGCCTGAATGTGAGACGTAAACTGTCTGGTATTATTTTCTGTGTCTTCTTCCAGACTGGAGAGCTGAGTACTGTGTTTCCTGGTTACCATCTACATCTGTCTGTACTTGTTGTCATGTCTTGGTAATCTTATCTATTGTGATCTCCAAGGATATCTAGGAATGTATACTGCGTTCACATGAAGTTTTTGGTTTCTTACATGCAGCAATGTTAAGACTTTGTCTAGTAAAATGCCATTTCATTCAGCAAGAAGTCTGTCACTTGAGCCATATAATCGACCAAAACGGGGTACAAATGGATCCACTCCCCACTAATGATCCCAAAAATTGTCTGAGATCCACCACAGTATAGTAGTGACAGTCTTTTTCAGGTCTCATAAATTTTTATCGAAATTTCGTTCAAAAATTCACTGTTACTTGTCGGACCCTTCACTTAGTTACTGAAAAAACGAATAAAGTTTCATTGGTTATCTGACTATGAAGCAGATTTTCCAAAACTAAAGTTTTATTAACATCTAGTCTAGTTTCTGGCATTCCAGATTGCCAGGAAGAGTTTATACTGTCATGTAACTCTAGCAATTTTGTGTTAGGTTGCATTTTTAGTCAGGAGACAGATGAACAACAACACCCCATAGCTTATGCGCCCAGACAGCCTAATAAGCTTAATAGAGCAGCAAAGAGTTGTTTGACAGTTGAGAAAGAAATGTGTGCATTAATATACAGAATTAGTTATTTCAAATGTTATTTATATGGACGACATTTTAAAGTAATAACAAATCATACAGCACTCAAATGGCTATTAGGACTTACAGATCCAGCTGTTATATTAAATAGGTGTGTGTTGTGTCCCTATGGATTCGATTTCAAAGCAATACATTGTCCAGGGAAATCACATGCAAACAGAGACAGCGTCAGCCACAAAATACATTCTGTGGAATGTGTTGGCATGAATGAGGCTGAATGGAAGAGAGCAATGACCCAGATTGTCAGCGGTTTTCCAGACAGCCACAATTCAGCATGGAAAAAACAGTGTTGTACGGACAGATGAGATGCAGATTACGCATAGTAGCACCAGAGAAATTAACAAAAGAGAATTTTGGGCAGACATGCTGGTCGAAAGGCAATGGATCACACAGCAGTTCAACATTACTGGTGGATAACAAGTATACAGGATGTTGAATGTTACATCAAGAACTGTAACCATTGCATGCATAGAGCAGTGCTCATTCACCAAAGGATTGTGCTACAAGCATTACGTGAGACAAATTGTTGTTGTTGTTGTTGTTGTTGTTGTTGTGGTCTTCAGTCCTGAGACTGGTTTGATGCAGCTCTCCATGCTACCCTATCCTGTGCAAGCTTCTTCATCACCCAGTACCTACTGCAGCCTACATCCTTCTGAATCTGTTTAGTGTATTCATCTCTTGGTCTCCCTCTACGATTTTTACCCTCAACGCTGCCCTCCAATACTAAATTGATGATCCCTCGATGTCTCAGAGCATGTCCTACCAACCGATCCCTTCTTCTAGTCAAGTTGTGCCACAAGCTCCTCTTCTCCGCAATTCTATTCAATACCTCCTCATTAGTCATGTGATCTATCCATCTAATCTTCAGCATTCTTCTGTAATGGCTATCTTTGGGCCATGTGCAGCAACACCAGCAGGAAACTGTATGAGTTGACAATAACTGATCATTTTTCACGTTTAGTTTGTATGATAGCCATACTAAACCAGCAGGCAGGAACAGTAGCACATGCAATGATGGAACAGTGAATACTAAAATTTGTAATGCTTGAAACAGTAACAACTGACCAAGGGACAATTTTATGTGCAATTTAATGAAGCAGTTATGTTGGTTATTGCATTTCTGACCAGTGCTTTACATCCACAGGAAATAGTTGAATGGATAGAGTTCATAATGTGATTAAAAAAATGCTAAACTACTTCACTAACTCGCATCGGAATTACTGGGTCGCTCTACTTCCATATGTCAGGGGAGCATAGAGTTCGAAAATCCACAAAAACACAGGCTACCTCCATGTGAAGTGGTTCTTGGCCAGAAGACGCTTTCCCCCAAGCCTACTACAGGAAGTGATATTTCATCAACGAAAAATTTGTCTTAAAGGTTAAAAATTGTTTGGTCATAGATGATAAAGATGAACACCAAAACTTTGAAATGACAAGGCAGAACCCATAATAAGAAAGCCATGTTTCCTAAGTAGCATGTAGGCCAGTGGGTTGTGATGAGCAACCCATGTGTACCAAAACAAAAGGCTAAAAAATTGTGACACATTAACAGGGTCCCTTTCCGGTGACAGGATTACCGTCGCCTGTTAATATTAAATTGCAACTTCCAACTCGTTCTATGATAGTTCATGTCAGTCGTGATTGTCCTTTTAAGGGAACCATAGGGCTGTTACCTCTATTGTTGGTAAGTCTTAAATGAAGGGAGTAAGAAGGAAAAGGTTGGGAAAAAAGCAAGAGAGTACTGCAGCTAACCTGACACTACACACTTAAGCCATGAGCAAGAATAATAAATTGGCAAAAGGATTCTTTCTTCCTCTAGGGCACATGGCTCTAAACCAGAGTGGGGAGAAGCAGTTCCAGTGCCAGGCATGAGGCTTTTGACGAAAAGAAAGAGAATGTGGGAAGCTTCATCATAATAAGTCTACTACACTTTTGCAGTGTGGCAGCATGCCTCAAGGTACATCTTCTAATAGGTGGTGACTTGTTTACATGGCAACTGGCTATGATTACATCAGTCTACAAATGGACTCTAAGGTTAAATTGCAATATTTGGGCACTTATAATGTCGCATCATTTACGTCTCCCCATACCTTTTTGGAATGACTAAATTTTAGTTCCTGTCTTATACCCTAGAGTATCTAAATTTGGACAACATGCAGAAGGAGCTGAGTTAGTGGTACTTAGCTGTATGATGCTAAAGTTTTGAGGATAATCTCCCAGACTGCTGCTTCTTCTTCTTGCATAAACTTCTAAAAACAGGTCCTGGTAGCAGACTTATGTTTGACATTTGTCTTCAAATAAACAGTCTTGGCGTAGATGTCATTTTTTTCGACATGGTTTAGTTCCAAATTGTGACAAACTTTCACAGCTGGGTAGAATATTCACACATATTAGTGATGACGATAGTTTATAGAGCGATCCTTAAAACACATCAGCTTCTTAGCATTCCTGGCAACCAAGTGGTCATATGTGTCGATATGTCAAAGACATTATTACACCTCCATATTCAGACTAGAGTTTGTTATTCTGGTTTTAGTTGTCACACTTCTTAGAAAGAGGTTAATTCCATTACAAAAATATGCAACATACAGTTTGAGAATAGTGCTTACAGAGTCATATTCATAATTATGTATGAGAGTATGATGTTCTATATTCTGCTGACAATGTTATGCTTAGTTTGATGTGGGCATGTTTTCCACTCTGATTGTCAAACAGGTGTTTAAAAATTTTGTGTTTTTCTACGTTCCATATCAGGATTTACAAATAATAAAAGTAAATTCCCTGTGAACAGTTTTATGATTAAACTATGCCTTTGAATTCAAATGGATGACATAATTTTAATTTTTCAAACTTGGCTATTTTTTTTATTTAGAATACAACTGACCATAACTAGGAAACATTTCAATGTCCCTGTCTCCTAAGTTTTGAATGAGACATGAAGTTCCAAAAGGTAATTTAATCCATAATTCAATACTATTGTACAACTTGTAACTTAAGGCTTTTGGTTTGTTATTGAAATTAACAGGAGTATTTCTATGATGTTAACATTCAGAGGTTTGTTTGCCATGTAATATGCATTTTGTCTATTTCAAAATTTACGTTCTCTCGGTAATTGTGTAGTTCTTAACTTGGTCATATGTTTACATTGAAGAACATTTTCAATAAGCTGTTACATCCATATTATATTTCTTGTCTATAGAACGTATAGGGTGCCTACACATGTTATCCGTCGAAATATTGTACAAACAGATTAAGTGGTAAGATCTGGATCTCTTGAAGATCGCGAAGATGAACTAGAAAGCTTTAATGAATCTACTGATGTCATAGCCGTAATTTTATACATTGAAGAACAAAATTTGGAGGTTAGAAGACGCATCTGACAAATTACAGCACATGATAAATGAACAGACAAGATTCAGTGATACAGAGGGGATTATCAGCTGCAGTTGTAAGATTTTACACGATGATGGAGAGAGATATGGAGTAAGTTGTACAATTGCAACAAAAAAGATATTGGCTAGATGTTGGAAATCGAATCTTGAAAACAATGTCTGGAACAGCTGACGTGGATGACCTAGATATGACTAACAAGGCATTAAAACAAGTACAGATAGATGTAGATGATAACTAGGAAACACAGTACTTAGCTCTCCGGTCTGTCAGAAGACATAGTAAGCAATACCATACAACTGTGCCCCTTAACCACAATGTTTACGTCTCACATTCAGTCAATGGCAGATACAACGAATTACAGCTTTAGCCTGGATAACATAACATACAGGTAGTGATTTCAAACGTACTCCACAGCCTTGCCCAAAGTATTACTGATGCACACAACGAGACCATTGAGCTACTCCATTTGTGGGCATTTAACACAAACACTGCTACTACCGGATCAATTCCAGGTAGGATTAAGGAAAATCCAAATCACTCGTTCTATTAGAACTACTAACAGGAATAGGGGAAGAATTTTTATCATTATATTAGTATATAGCTACAGTTACTAGCAAAAAAGTTGATATCTACTTCAAAATTCATATTAACTTGTAAGGCCTGTACATTTCAGTGTTCCACCCTCCATGCATACCCAGTAGTGTGGAAACTGTTGAAAGTGTTTGAAATACTAATGGTGATCTCAAATATACAGTCCAATGCCTTTCATGCCCCTCTCCATGCAGGAATTGCTACAAAGTGAACCATGAAGAAAGACCTTTGTATAGAGCTAAGTGCTTGTGTAGTCAGACAGAAAGTGTAAAACGTGCAAGGGACTAAGTAACATCGTGAGTAAGGTGAAAGTGTAAAATGTAAATAACCGTAAGTTCAAAATGGTTCAAATTGCTCTGAGCACTATGGGACTTAACATCTGTGGTCATCAGTCCCCTAGAACTTAGAACTACTTAAACCTAACTAACCTAAGGACATCACACACATCCATGCCCGAGGCAGGATTCGAACCTGCGACCGTAGCAGTCGTGTGGTTCCGGACTGAGTGCCTAGATAAATAACCATAAGTGAACCAGTATCTGTCTTTAAGCAAAATCCGAGGGCAGAGTTTTCCATAGAGTGGAGGAATCACAAAGGGAAATAGTTATAATGGGTCTTGAAACCAGAAATTTGATGCAAGAATGTAATGAGCCTACACTGGAGTCACCCAAGTCACATGATGAGTGGACCAACACCTCTTCCATGTCACAGACTCGTGCATGTCGAAACCAGGCCACTCACCAGGAACCCCTACCTACTACTGTTTATGACAGACAGTCATTGCTTCCATTCCAGATAATTTGGCATGAGGCACAAACGCTGCAGTCAGTGGGCAGCAGCAGTATTTAAGGCTACCCAGCCAGTCCATCAGCAGCAGACCAATTGGGGAATTATGTGATGCTGAACCTGTGTGCTCAGAGCTGTGATAATGATGCAGACATGTCTATCACTACAGGGACATTAATCACTGCCTGCTGCCTAAGCATCTGGGTACCATACCAGTCCCACACTCTGCTGCCATCCTCCGAGTATGACATAGGCGTTTATTCCTACCATTGCCAGGGTATCAACAGAAGAATATACTCTGGGCAATGGAGTGTGGTGCAGCCAGACTTTCTTGCAGTAACCACTGATAGCCACATCTTCTCCAACTGGGGAAACTGACAATATGGCGTCACAGCAACAGCAACAGGGCATGGAATCAACAAGTGGGGGCATACGCACTGGGAAATGCCAAAATATTCACATCGCCCATCATCATTACTTGCAGTTCCAAGTCAATGACTGTAAACAAGCTGCAATAAAGAAGTTATTCTAACCCTGTTCAGATCTTTAGCAGACAACCACAGTCCACCACCATCTGTCCTGGAAATCCCATTACAACCAAAGGTGCAGGAGCCATCCGCCCTTGGCACCGTTATAGAAAGAATAGCTCTCCCATCTCTTCAAGGAAACAAGTTTTGCACAGGCAAATGTTGTTGGTAACTCTCTTAGTCACATGCTGTTCAGGTGATGATGTAAATGTTTTAGGAGTAACAGCTCTTAGAGTTTCCTGAAGATCTGGAGTAAGTTTAATATGAGCTACATCCCTTGCTGTAGTTAATATGTCTGTGTTCTGACACACAGCATCTATAAAATCTTTACCCTTCACAATAATCACAAACAAACTCGTGGTAAACCATAGAGGATCTCCAGCCCATGGATCGTGCACTTGGCCCCACCTCTTCAAGCCTAAAACTTAATGGAAACACACGATTTAATCTCAGTTATGACCATAACAGAATGTAGCTGCAATCAGTTTGCTGTAACACTGTTTAATAGCTAAAGACCAACCACTGAATGATGCTAGTCTCACCTCATACATTCTATATTGAGTCTGAGGTAACTGAATGTAGTTTTTGATGTCTCACACATCATGTGTTGAACTGCTCAGTGGTGCAGAAGATGAATGTGGAGATTTTTCTATTCTGTACAGGCTGCAAGTAAAGTACGAAAACAGTTCAAGGTGTAATATTTGAACATTTGACCTGAGAGTGGGAGAGAGAGAGAGAGAGAGAGAGAGAGAGAGAGAGAGAGAGAGAGAGAGAGATTATAATACAGGTAGCAACCTGTATGGAATAGACTTAGCACATCTCGCCTGAGATGAAACAGTTCATTTATTGCAATGTCAACGACAGTGAGACACTCAGCAGATCATGCATATTTCAGCTGTTGTTGAAGTTAACAATTAATTGTTAGAAGAGATGAAAAGCACGTGGAATGGGTTTGCTCAAAAATTGAAGTATTTTCAGTTGAACCATACAAGAAGTGTGGGTAAGGAAGACAGGCTGCCCATTCTGTGGCACATTACCTTACTAACATATTCAGGTGCCACACCATTGCATACCACCCAGGAAATGCGCTGTACTATCCTGTCTGCATATTGTCCTGGTGTACTACCCCATTAAGGAATTGCATCATGCTAAACTGACTGGGAACAGTACTATCCTGTCCACATAGTGTGTAAGGATGTCACTTGAGTGAGCAGACTCCAACCATCTCACAGATATCTCTGATGGTTCATCTGTATATGCTTTAATTTATGAGCAAACACGTTAGAAACACATTTTATCTCTTGTAATAATGAACTGTTAAATCCAAAAACAGCTGAAGTATGCATGAACTGCGAAGTCTCTCACTCTCCATGAGACTGCAACAGTTGAACTGTTAAGTTTAAAATGTGGTAAGTCTCCTCTCCCTTTCTATCTCTCTCTCTCTCTCTCTGTCTCTAGCTTCAAATGTTACACCTTGAACTGTTTTCATGCGTTACTTGTAGCCTGTACAGAATGGAAACACATCTGCATCTGTATCATGAACTAAAGCACTTGTGCAGTTCAGTGCACGATATGTGAACATCACCAACTACATTTAGTAATCTCAGCCTAATTATAGAATATATGAGGCAAGATTCCTTATATGGCTGGTCATTAGCTATTAAGCAACATCCTGACGAACTCAGTGTAGCTGCATACTTTTAAGCTTGCAATACCAAACTCAATATAAATTAACTATTTTGACATATAAAATGCTGAACTGCATTTATTTTCATTCGTTATTTTCTCCCTGCCAATAATAATGAACTGCTAAATCCAACAATAACTGAAAAATGTATGAACTGCTATTTCCGCCTAACATAGTGACAATAAATGAAAATGTTAAGTTTCTTTTACTCTCTGACATTGCAGCAGCTGAAGTGGTAAGGATCATCTCATCTAAAAATGTGCTAATGCTGCAAAACCTCTCTGACTCTGACTCTCTGTCCAACAGCTGAACTGTTTAGTCTCATGAGAAATATGTATTAGGGCATAAAACAAAAGGCAATTTAAAATATATATGTATTATTTAATATCATACATATTTTGGTACAGCTTTTATAAATTGATAAAATATTTTTTTCTTCCTTAACTGAGAAAATGTATCACTAGTGTTAAAACATTGCCATAATTTTTTTCTACATTAACCCAGTCACCACTCTGCAATGTTTTCCAAATAACTGTTTTTTACATGTTTTAAATTCAGCTTGTGTTGCATTCAAATCAAACAGGAGCACTAATATAACTAGGTATGCCTTCTATAAACTCCGTTTGTGTGTAATTTATGTTTATTTTAGTTATATTAGCCGCTGTCATGCAATCCCTGATATATTTCAGCTTGTTGCACATTTGAACCCTATCCTTATCACTGAATGGCATTGTAAACCCTGCTAGACATTGTTTACTTCCCTAATAAGCTTGAAGTCTATATCAGATACTAAACTGGTACTACACATTTCGATCCATTCGAAGTCAGTTGATAAATAATGTTGAAAATCAGCATTCTTAAACGAATGGTAGTCCAAACACAAACTCAGCAAACAGTTCTGTGTACTGACTTGATTTCCACTCCAACATGTTGGGAGCTGCTTAAGGGAATGTTTTGCATGCTGGTTTCTGCTGTGTTTAAGTGTACGAGCACTACATTGTACACATCAAGGAGCTGTTTTCCTGAGATGAGAAATAAAATGGGCAGGCCTAGATGTAGGGGGATGGGATAAACCAGTGTATAGGCCCCTCGCAGAAATTTCAGGGGGCGCCAATTCATATTCTTGAAGAAAAAAAAACCTTGTTTCACAAAGCACCTAGCATCCAGCGTATGTTGGTCTATGGATTATTCAAATAACTTTGAAACATGTCCCAAATGTTTTTGAACTTTCTGAACACATGCTAAGTTGATTTCTGAACGAATCATAAGTTTTTTTTGAATGCATGCATAATGTACGTGATTTCTCTGCTAGGGGAATCTTTGTTGCATCTACAAATAAAAACTATCCTACGGTCAAAAGGGGACAGAGCTACATGAGCTGAGCCGAATAAACGGAATGGGGAAATTCCAATCGCTATTTATGTGGTCGATTGGATGTGCGAATGATCAACGTAGCTAGAATTATTAGCGAAATCCATAGATTCAGACTAACAGAGAAGAAATAAACGACTGTCAGTAATAACAGGTAAGAAAGATAAATATTATCTTCTCGGTGTATCCAAGAAAATGAAAATTTGACAGAAAATTTTTGCCAGATCGCTACACTACCAGTTGTAAAGTACCTGATTAACAGGTGCTTTAATTTCTATTCTCGTAATAGGGCCGAAAACGCGTTTTACGAACACGTAATAACGCCTAACCAGTGAATAAACGCGAGATAACTAGACTGATGATTCTGGCAGGGTTAGTGAAGTTAAGCAAAGAATAAGTTTTGACAATGGCAGGATTAGTTACGGAATTAGTGATGAAAAGATTGTTTGTGAAAAGGAGGAAGGAGAAGAAATGGGAACATCACACAAATTATATGGAAGAATATGACAATTCCAAATTTATGTAAAAATTTCGTACTACTGCTTTTCGATCTCATGCTTGAGAAATTGGTGCAGAAAAATGAAATGTGAAACTATTTCCTAACATAAAACATTTTTCTTGTAGTAGCCTATTAGGCATTTGATATCGGTACTTGTGAATTATGTTCTGTCGTGTTGTTTATGTAAATAAGATACATAAAAATGACCATTCATGCCTAAACAGTCTCACTTATTTTGCGTGTGTTACAATTGCTGCAATATTAAAAAGACCAATTTCGTTTTATCTAGCAGATACAGACTAAATAGACGTAATCAAATCGAGAAACCACACCAGCCTTGGGTAGTATCCGTTTTAACAGTTCTTTTAGTATTAGAAAAAGACATTTTGATTTTTCATGTAGCAAAACGTTTGACAAACGTTGATGAGGTAATAGATTCTTTCGCCAAAAGGAAAGCTCGCCATGTAAAGCTGTAGCAAAATCAGAGAGAAAAAATGCTGGGACCTAAGGATTGAAGAAATGTGTCCTGTCTTCCTTGTCTCTTGTCCTTACTGGTTTTATGTTGGCTATAGACTTGGCCACTGTTTCTCTGTTTCGATACAGTGTATCGATACGTAGAACTGTTTCAGTGTTTCGGAACGGCTTTGGTTCACTGTTTCGAAACAGTGATGTTTCATTCCGCCCCTGTGTCGGATAACGACCAGATTCGATCTCGAGCCAGACACGGAAACTGTATCGTTGTTTCAAAATAAGGCTGCTTCAGTCCACCTGTGCTTGGAACGGACTAATTGTATCGAAACAGTGATGTTTCATTCCGATATGTGTCGGACGAGATTCGAGCTTGGCACAGGTACTGAAACACATTTAACATACCACTTCATGAAACATTTTCAAGAGTGTAGAAATCTTTTAAGCAATAGCATGAAGCTTAAGATTTCCAAAAATGAAGCTTCGTTTCTAGCTGCCTGCCCTATTCCGAAATGGCGTAACATCTGCTTTATAAACATCAACCAAACACTAAAATAACGCACACTATTCACATTCAAAGTAATAAATGTGTGAAAATCATTCAGTTAAATTTCACATTTTTATAACATACGCTTCTCTGTTCATGAACAGAAATCATATTAAGAATCGCAAGTAAGCCTACAACATTTTGAATAAAAAAAGGCGTAGAGTGACAATTATTAGACACATACGTAAATTTCATGTAGGTGTAATTGCAATCAATCTGTTTGAAGTATCACTGATAGTGTAATGGTGAACGGGAAGGGCTGGGAAGCACGGTGAATTTATAGCAATGGTTCGGAAACTCCTTGAAAGACAAAAATTTATCTTTTATATTTTGTTATTTATTCGAATTACTTGGCGTTATTTGTGAGTCTATAGTCACTGTGCCTATTATCCACAATGATTCCTTTTGTGTGCATGGAAATTAGCAGGATGGGTGTATTACCCATACTAATGGAATGTATGAATCCCAGTGGCGTATCCGTTGTTTCTGCAGTTTGCTCCCACCTCTAGTTCCTTTCGTGGTGGTTCTTCTGTCTTTAGCTCTGGCGTTACGAAGCACTGTGTGGGATTATTTTATGAAGGTGAATCCTGAGGAAATTAATTGTAACTTGTGTTTAGCAGTGTTGTCGATTAAAAATAGTTCAACCTCTTGCTTAAACAAACATTTGCGACATAAGCATCCAACAGTTAATTTGAGTGAAACTCGTTCGAAACCAGTTTTTATGAATCTGGGCAATGACGAAGTCAGTTCAACTTCCACAACAACTGTCAGGAATCTGACAGTTCAGTTGTGGGTAGGTGTGGTAGACAAACAAAGATTTCTGGATTTGCACCAAGACCAGTGTCTTCATCCAAACGAGCCGTAATAGACGAACAGATTTTAAAACTTGTTGTTAAAGAATATCTTCAGTTTAATGTAGTTGAGAGTGTAGAGTTTAGAAAAATTATTTCTTTATTAAATGAAAACTGTGTACCTCCCAGTAGAAAAACCGTCTCCAAAAGCTTACTCTCTCAAGTGTTTGACAACACACTAATGTGAGTAAGACATGCAGTGCAAGCTGCATCCTCCATCTGCATTACGACTGCTTGATGAACATCTATGAGAATTATATTTCAGTGACTGCTCACTTCATTGACGAAAACTGCAATCTGAAGTCATATTTGTTATCTAGTTTTAAATTCCATAACAAGCATACAGCTGAAAACATTTCCAGTGAATTACAAAATGTGACTTCAACTTGGGGTATTACCAATAAAATTATAGCTTGCACTACAGATAATACACCTAATATGGTGAAGGCAGTGATGATGTGCAAATGGTGGCATATACCTTGCTTTGCACATACACTGCATTTAATTGTGCAAGTAAGCCTTGGACCAATTACACAGACAAGGACAAAAGTGAAGTCAGTAGTGGAATTTTGAGCAAGTCAGAACAGAAATTAGCAGCAAAAGAAATGTAACCTTGTCAAAAGTTGTCTTATTAAGCAAAGGTTTACAAAGTCAATGTCCGAGACTGAGAAACTCAGATTACAGCAATGAAGCCATGAATACAGTAATTGCTAAACTTGATGATGGAATATGTAGCCACCTCATTCAAAAGTTTGCAGATAAAGCAATTGCTTGCGGAGCAACATTACTGGATCCTCGCTTCATGGAGCATGGATTTCTAAAAACTGGGCATCAATTAAATCGAACAAAAGATGTTATAATTAACAAGTGCTGTTTAATACGACAGAAACCCACAAGGTGTTCTACAGACAGTCCACCACCAGCCAAACCATTTGAGGTGAGGACATTCAACTCTAGCAGTGGCAGCATTTGGCAAGATTTTGATCAAGCTGTAGGACAGTTGATCCAAAGTGTAGATAATCCACATGCTGCAAGTATAGTCGAGCTTGATAAGTATATGAAGATGCTAGATCACAATATCCGTTACTGTGATGGAAAGAAAACCATATGTTATTTCCTCCACTGTTTGAAATAATGAAACGACGTCTTTGTATTATGGCCACCTCTGTTCTATCTGAGCGCATATTTTCAAAGCAGGAGCAAACAGTAACAGATAGCCGATCCTGTCCTTCAAGCGAAAAAGTATCAAAAATGATATTTCTAAACTACAGCTTAGAATAGGTACAGTAGATCTACTCAGAAATGAAACAGTAAAATTTCAGTTGATTTTGTTCTTCTCTGGACAATGTGCACTGAATTTGTATCCGACTGTATTTTGTTTAGTCCACTAAATCTTACATGTAGCTACCTTACAAGAACATATTTCTCAAATTTGTTGCACACAGAAGACACTTTTTTGTTCACCAGTACGTTAATTTATGTGTTTGAGGATAATTATCTGATTTATGTATGTAAGTGTTTGTGTGTGTTTTTTTTTTTGTAAATGTGCTGTGTTTCATTATTACACAATATAAGCGTTTTGTTTTTGTCGCTGGATGCTGTGATAAAAATTGCATTCCAACAGCAACTCTGATTTCCTGGGGAAGTTTACAATGAAATGAAAATATATATGCTTGCTGTGAGTACTTGAGTGATCTCCATATGACTTTACATCAAACATACTTCTTTAGCAAGAATTGTAAGTGGTGTAGAGCCAGATCTGCCATGATGTAGGTATCAAATTTAGTCTGGATTTTATACTTCAAGGAAACCTACCGACCTCTGCATTTCAGTTACCTTGAAATATTTTAACATGATTTCCAGTTCTATCAAGTGTACATATTAAGAGCTGTATTCAACTGACCTGTAAATGTTTGATGAAAAACTGTCATACTTGACCATTGCGTTATATGCTTCAGTCTGTTATGGTAATTTTTTGATCTGCGTGCATCAGTCACTTCGCAGGCCTGCTCTGTGTGACAAACAACGAAAAATTTAGCTGTAAGAGAAGTGTGAGTGGCACACTCATAAATGATAATTCAGTGCCTCGCTTCTCAGAATGCTATCTCAACAAATTACATCTCATGACATGCCTTTTCAAGAGCACATACGGACTTTCACTCATAAAACCTATCAAAATTAGGAGCTAGCATACATAGAAAGGAGTTTGGCAAAATCTATTATGTCAAACATACAAACTCTGTTCTCAGCCAATTGAAAAGTATGAAAGTCACACGACACGAAAGCAGCGCATTTGTTGCAGGAAATACGAAACTACCAAGACACCTAAAAGAAAGTTTCACACTTTCTGCTATATCATTCGCTCTCTCGCACCTCATTTGTGTTTATATGGACATACTTATACAGTAGACATTCAGGATGATAAAATGTGTAGGTCTATTCGATTACAAAACACAAACTGCTTCACTGTTTCGACACAGCGTATCGAAACATTACATTGTACTGTTTCATTTGTTTCGAAGCAGTTATATGTTTCAGTTTGCCCTTCTCTAGTTGGCTATATTTAATTTTATGTCAACAAGATGAAGTTGTTAGCTAATAGGCAATAAAGACTGCAAATTTTCTGAAGAGTTCTTGTTCTCCTCGTCACAAATAACCCACCCAGTATTAATTGTGAGTTTTTTTAAAGGGAGGTAGGATGTCAAACCGGCCGACTGGGAGCAGGATAGCCACCTCAAGACATTTTAATTCCCACTGTCCTGAATGCAGGTTTGATGGGGTCCATTACAAAATATACACGTTTGAATACCACAGAGCGAAAAAACAGTGAGATGTGGTAGAAGAATGCTGTGGGAAGAGGCGTAGCACTGCACTTTGGCATGCTTAAGACACAATAACATGTCTTACACTTCCTCGAATATTGATGTTTTGTATATCAAACTCTTCAAAAAGATGTGCGCTACAAAATGAACATATTTTTGAAAAACTGAATTTTTTAAATTTTTTGCATCCTATCTGAAATGCTCGAGATGGGTGGCGAGTGCCACTATCAAGTTTTTGCCACAGCTCGGAAATATCAAAATATCATAGAACCAGAGCTGAAAATGGAAACCACGAGATCACATAAATATACATAATGAATTGTAATATGCACCGAGAGAGAGAGAGAGAGAGAGAAATGGGTTAATGATTACAACTGAGTGTTGTCAGCTTTCTCCGTCTAGAGGTATCACATCTCTGATGACACTTCATGCTGATCAACCTTTTACTATAGTGGGAAAAGCATGAGTACAAAGTTCACCTATTGGCTAGAAAACCTGGACATATGCTGTGAATGAGTGGTGAGGTTAGGTGAATGCAGTACCATAGAAACTGGAACAACTACTTTGGACTGACAGCTTTACACACGGTGCCTATAATCTCAAGTCAGCTATCCTGGATAGATAGTTGGCGTTGCGACATCATTGGTGATGACATCAGAAGTATTACAACCATGTAAGTTGTGCCAGTATCCTCAGACCATCCATCTTGGATTTCACAAGTGACCATCTTGGATTGCATGAGGGTATGCTGAGGTGAATTAGAAATAGCATGCTGTAATCAAGTTTTGGATTCAAGGAGTTTGTCCACGCGTAGAACACCCTCTCCTTCTGCATGACAATGCCAGACTACACACGAGTGCTGTGACAGCTGCAAGAATCTGACACCTTGGGTTCACTGTCAGTGATCATCCTCTGTACAGCCCCGACTTGGCCCCATCAGATTTTCATTCATTTCCAAAACTTAAAGAATACCTTCAAAGACTTCACTTTGACAGTGACGAATCAGTGCGAGGTGGAGTTGTGCCTTCATCAACAAAATCAAGCATTCTACACTGATCTGAGAGAAATGTGTTCATTGCGATTGAGAAATAAATATGTCGACATGAGGAATAAAAATGTGGAATATTAATAACGTTAATTTTATTTAACAAGCTTCAACAGTTTTCACATAAAAAAAGGAGGCATTAATTTTCAGCACACTCTCATGTATTTGGCGCAAGTGACTTACTTCCACTGTGACTTCATGCAAAACATTGTGGGATATGGTCATGTGCGAGCTAAGAAGTCTTTTTAACAGCAGTGAACAGTTGTGACAGCTATGATATTGCACCTATTAATAACCCCATGTCAGGACAATTAGTATGTCAGTTCCTCAGAAGTGGGTGTGTAGTCTGCCCTACAGCTCTCACGGGACCCTACGGCTTGCATGTATTCAGCTAATAGTGATAATTCGTTACAATTTTTGCTACAACAAGGGAATTTTGTTGCAATTTTGGTGCAAGGTGGGCCGTTTGTTACAATCTTGCTGTAACAGGTCAGTGAATGGGGTGGAGTGCCATGGAGTCTCCATGATGATAGCATAAGTTAACTTTGTGAAACTACTGCGTTGATCAATTCCTCAACACCATCAGACAATGTACGGTAAATGTAGTTTAAATTGCTACTGGTCGGTCCAAGAATTATTCAGTTTCCCACCATAGTCCTGCTACAGTTAATCTAAATATTTCAGATTAATCTGCATAATATCGTTGTCCTACCAACCTTCAATAACTGTGAGTTCAATAACTGTTGGATATATTTATAGTATAACTAGAGGCGAGCATACTTCAATGTCTCAGTACCCAGCAAACTTGCATAATATACTCAACATTACATGTGTGACCATTTAACCGATCATCTCTGACGCTCCCTTTTGCGACCAGAAAGGCTTCCCATACTAACACCATTATAATTTTCTACAGTGTAAAGCTCAAATAGTGTTATAGTGTTCTCAGGAGTGCTTACAATGATGCCTTAACCATCAAATTCATCTGGTCTGAACGAGTCTGACATACTACTGGACGTCACCTCTGCACCCATAGTTTACAGTACTTGTCTAAACATGTGATGCCAGGTACCTTTCGAAACCTGGAGGAACTCGCTATGGGACTGATTCGCCAGCATTCTTGATCTGCCAACAGTCCTAAGCGACATGCAAAGTGCTGTTAATTCATAACAGCAGACTGTCACTATCATGACCATCCACAACCTTGGTTAGCAAAAGACTTGCCACACAAATACCCCCATTGGAAGAGCCACAGTTGCAATAATTAGAAATCATTTAGAAATCCTGTTGAAACTCTGATAGCTATCAGATGTTTCAACAGGATTTCTAATAGAGGTGTATCCAGCAGACCAAAGCAACTAACACCAGTGTTCATGAGAAGTGGTTTGTAAATGTCAAATGCCTATGTCTGACAACTAACTCATTGCATATTTTCTGTGATGCTTCCAAATGGGTGTACTGCACTGTTATTTATGTTTAATTGGAAACCTGAAAGAATTCTGATAGTTCATCTAATATGTAGTAAACCAAGACTTCCAGCAATGAAAAGGGCTCTTTTGCTATTTGTAGAAGTATTTGCAGAATTATGGATCCAAAACTTTCACACAACTTCTGCCAAGCTAACAGTGGTCTAAGAAATATGAGTATGTGAAATGCATCAGCGATTGTTTTACGTTGGATACAAAGTGATTCAAAAGTGGAACAAAGTGAAACTGGAAATCAGCTTTACCCCACATGTCACGAAACAGTAAGGTATCAAACACTTTGCAATTCGAAACCAACTGTGTATATGTATAGTCCTGTGGAACATACAAATAGAACTGTTCTTTCCCCCCTCTCCCATCAGTTCCCCAGGCCTTGAATAAAGGGTATCGTCTCCCAAGGTCGCACTTTGACATAGACCTTTGCCGTACATATGAAATGGCACGAAATACAAAATTTATCAGGAAATTCAAAAATAGCCAGTTGTGCTACAGAGTTTTTTCCTCATGCCTATCATGTAAGTGCAGACATAGGGCTGTTATCCCAAGAATAAATCAATGGTCAATTCAAAATTTCAAGGTAAGTAGTGTCATTTTGATGTGAAATTCACAAAAGCAAGATGGCACGCTTTGCATATGGGTACAATTTGTATGATGGCGGCATTAAAGATGGCTGAACTGGGATACTGTAATAGCTTTATGACTTCAGAATCCCAGATGGCGATCCAAGATGGCTTGCCTTGAATATGAGCACAGCCTGCATTGGTGTTAGTTTCCCTGCGTTTTCATCTGACGTCCCTCACCGTAGACAAAAGTCGTTTGTTTCCTCTTGCAGGTCCAGTGGTGTCTGACTCTGGATTTGCCTGCTAACATACTTTCAGCAACATGTTTTCTCCGGTAAGCTGTTTATAACACTCAGGTCACATACAGAATTCCTGGGTTTTCCATCTCCTCACGTGACACACATAGTGTTTGTCATAAGTTAAAGTCCAGTCCCCGTAAGTATCGAACTTTCCACTTATGCTAGGCCGTGAAAGTTTATGTCTTTAACACCACACTGAGGTGCAGGGGGGGGGGGGGAGGCTTTCCCCGCTGGCAAAGTTCATAGTCCACAGACCAGACGAGAAATGCACCATCACCCGATCCGTGGGCCTCCACAGTAGCATGTTAAGAGCTGAGTCACTGTGCACCACTGTTGCCACCAGAGGATCAGGGAGGGCTGAGTTGTCAGCTGCTGGGGTCACCATACCACATTAAGATTGCAGCAGAAACACAAGTCCAGTTCAACACCATCCAGGTAGCCGGTAGTCCGGCCACCATCCACCCGTGACAGTGTCACAGAGATGCCACACATACTGTTCATTCAATTGCCTAACGCAAAGTGGTGGATAGAAGTTGTGATTCCCACCGCGAATATACTGTTGTAATAGCGCTGCACCACTTCTAACACCACAGCTCATATTACCTGAATTACAATGATAAGAAACATGAAAAATGCAGGAATCGTACTTGTACTTCAAGCCATATTGAAGGATGAAAGGGATTCAAACTTCACCCAAGTTGGAAAAAAAAAGTACAAGGCAAGTATACGTTCTACATGGGAATTCAAAAAACAAACTGTGCACACTCATTCTCTTGAGGTGGAAACTTAAAAAAAAAAATCAGGTACTATGCTTGCAAAAGTCAGCCAAAAATTCTGTGTGGTATTGACAACAGTTATGATAATAACCAACCCCACAATTGTATTCATTTTTTCTATTTATTGTCATTTCATTCCCTTCCCCCTCGGGGCAAGCTGGCAACAGTACTGAAGCCGCTCTTCAGCATACAGTTTTGAACATAATAATGGAATGTTTTGAAACATAGATTTGTGAACAAAATATGGTGTCTCAAGGGACTGGATTGTGCTCAGTTGTCATGCAGTCCTTAGTGTACTTCAACTTGCTTTACAGTTGATCCCACTCCAAATCCCTCAACTGAACTTTCGTACCCTGTTGTATATTTTCTATTTCTACTATAACTTCGAAGTCTATGTCAGGTGCTAAACATACATTAACACACTTTGACCCAGTGGCTGTTACCTAATAAGTAGTATTGAACAACAGCAAACTGAAATGCCTTACGAATTTGCAGTGGGCTGCAGTTGAAAAATCAGTCTGCAACTTGTCTTATAATTGAAATATATAGTTATAGCTCTGTCATAAGTTGCACTGAGAAGCACCGATGGTTTCAAAACGGACACAGGTGTGCGAAACTAGTCACCATCAAGAAATAAAATAGATACTTCTCAACGCCATTTATGACAGAGCTACAACCATTTGTTGCAATGAAACGCCTTACTGAGGCTCGATGAGTGGTGCAGGCATTGGATATAGTGGAAACTCAAAGTCTGGAAACAATTTCGTGCCCTGCTCTGATACACCACGTGCTGCATCCGATAACTTGTCTGTGTACTGACTTAGTTTTGTTGGTGATGGATATAGTGCTCATTTGAAGTCTGAAAACAGCTCTGCATACTGACTTGATTTACACTCCAGTTTGTTTGGAGCTGCATCAGGGGACATATCTGTGTGCTGGCGTGATTTGTGCTGCTTAAAAAATGGTTCAAAAGGCTCTAAGCACTATGGGACTTAACTTCTGAGGTCATCAGTCCCCTACACTTAGAACTACTTAAACCTAATTAAGCTAAGGACATCACACACATCCATGCCCGAGGCAGAATTCGAACCTGCGACGTAGCAGCAGCGCGGTTCCGGACTGAAGCTCCTAGAACCGCTCGTCCACAGCGGCCGGCATTTGGGCTGCTGTACACATGTATCAGACGCAGCGTTGTCTACGTTAGGGAGCTGTTGTGCTGAGGGATGAATAAAAGAAAACCATGAAAAACACACATACATGAATAATAATAATAAACACTGAAAGAGAGACATGGTTTAATACTTACAGTCAAATGTCTGAGTCAGTTTTTTCTATGTGGATGTGGTAGATCTCTGATGATGATTTGTGATGATCAGCCTTTCACCAGGGTGTACAGAGCAGAAGTTCAGGGTTCTCTTGATGGGTTGTAAGCCTGAACATTGTGGACGAATGGTGGGGGTAGACAGCCAGAGCAATATGGAAACTGAAACAACTATTCTGGATTAGGCCGATATCCCCAGGTCAGCCATCTTGGATTGCCATCCTGAATTCTGACATCATTGGCGATATTGGGGATCGTCATATTGGAGTGCCATCTTCGGTTCTACATCTACATTTACACTTGTATCTACATCTAAATCTACACGATTACTTTGCACTGCCCGGCAGAGGAGTGTTCAAACCACCTAGAGACTATTTCTCTACCGTTCCACTCATTAACAGCCCATGGGAAAAATGAACACCTTAATCTTTCCGTACAAGCTCTGATTTCTCTTACTTTATTATGATGGTCATTTCTCCCTATGTAGGTTGGTGGCAATAAAATGTTTTCACATTCAGAGGGGAAAGTTGGTGATTGAATTTCCATGAAAAGACCTCACAGCAACGAAAAATGTCTTTGTTTTAAAGATTGCCAGCCCAACTCGCTTATCATATCTGTAACCTGTTCTTGACCCCTGTTTCGTGATAATACAAAACGAGCTGCTCTCGTTTGAACTTTTTCGATGTCCTCTGTCAATCCTATCCGGTAAGGATCCCATACAGCACCGAAGTACTCTAGCAGAGGATGAGCAAGAGTAGTGTTGTCAATCTCTTTAGTAGACCTGTTGAATCTTCTAAGTTTTCTACCAATGAAACGTAGTTTTTGGTGTCCTTTCCCCACAACATTATCTATGTGATCGTTCTAATTTAAATTGTTCGTAATTGTAATTCCTAGGTATTTAGTCGAATTGACAGCCTTTGAATTTATGTGAAATGAAATGATAGTATGGCATTGATGGCTGGGAGTCCCCACCTGGGGAAGTTCAGCAGCCGAGTTGCAGGCCTTTTAAGTAGTTACCACATTGGGCGACTTGCGTGTCAATTATGATGAAGTGATAATGAGGACAACACAGCACCCAGTTCCCAAGTGGAGAAAGTGACCGACCTGGAAGAGAATCGAATCTGCTGCATGGCACTCAGACACACTGGCCACTCAGCTAAGACGGCGGACAAATTTGTGTGATATATGTTGTAAAAGATTTCTTTTTGTTTTCAAGAGGATGACCACACACTTTTCTTTATAGAGAGACAACTGCCGCGTTTCACACCAATAAGATATCGTGTATAAACTGCTTTGCAGTTGGTTTTGATCTTCTGATGACTCTACTAACTGGTAAATGACAGAAACATCTGCAAACAATCTAAGAGGGTAGCAGAGGGATTATGACTTCCTTGCGAAATGCCGGATATCATTTCTGTTTCCTCGATAACTTTCCATCGATTATTACGTACTGTGATCTTTCTGAGAGGAAATCTCAGATTCAGTCGCACAGCTAAAGTGATACTCCATAGACACGCAATTTGATTAGAAGTATCTTGTGAGGAACAATGTCAGAAGTCTTCTGGAAATCTAGAAATATGGAATCAATTTGAGGTCGACTTGGTGCGAATAAAGAGCTAGTTGTGTTTCACAAGAATAATATTTTTTGAATCTGTGCTGCCTATGGTACCTTCAAGGTGATTCATTATGTTCAAACACGGTCATACCAAAATCCTACAGCAAATCGAAGTAAGTGACACAGGTCTGTAATTCAGCATTTAACTCTTATTTCTTTTCTTGCGTACTGATGTGACCTGTGCAACTTTCCAGTCTTTTGGTATTGACCTTTCGTCAAGCAAGCAGTTGTATTTGATTACTAAGTATGGAAGTATTGTATCAGTATACGCTGAAAGGAACGTTACTGGAATGCTGTCTCGATCGGGGCCGGCCGAAGTGGCCGTGCGGTTAAAGGCGCTGCAGTCTGGAACCGCAAGACCGCTACGGTCGCAGGTTCGAATCCTGCCTCGGGCATGGATGTTTGTGATGTCCTTAGGTTAGTTAGGTTTAACTAGTTCTAAGTTCTAGGGGACTAATGACCTCAGCAGTTGAGTCCCATAGTGCTCAGAGCCATTTGAACCATTTTTTGTCTCGACCGGAAGACTTGCCTTTATTAAGTGCTTTAAGCTCCTTCGTTAGACCGAGGATAGTTACTTCCTTGTTACTTATGTTAGCAGTTGTTCTCGATACGAATTATGGAATATATATTTCGTTTTCTTTGGTGAAGGGATTTCAGAAATACAAAATTGTTAAGGCTTTCGTGGCCACTTGTTGACAAACTGCCTATTGGTTTCTGTCTCGGGTTCTTCGGCCGACGTTCATCTAATGATTTTTCTGACGTTTCGCCAGCACGAGTGGCTGGCATTGTCAAAGCTTCACCCTCCATTGCCGGTGGTGAACTGGCACCACCGGCAATGGAGGATGAAGCTTTGACAATGCCAGCCACTCGTGCTGGCGAAACGTCAGAAAAATCATTAGATGAACGTCGGCCGAAGAACCCGAGACAGAAGCCAATAGGCAGTTTGGATTTCAGAAAACTGTATTTAATAACTCCGTTATAGTGGTGCTGCTGTGACGGCCGCACCGAAGAAACGCGTGAAGGGCGGAACTGACAGGCGTCTAGAGCTAGCGAAATGAGGGATGCTCAACTACCTGACCTACTGATAGATGGCTCTAGCGTCAAGCTACCGCTAGCTTTAGACGCCTATGTCTGTAGGCGCCACAGGAATAGGTGCCCATTTAAGACAACAGAAACAGTACGTATCAGTATACCTTAATTTAGCTGCTAACGACTCTTCACTGGCAGTATCCGTCAAAACCACAGTTAACCTATATTCTCTGGTGATGTAGTTATTTTTCATAGCTGTGAATGTTGATTCGTCGCGAATGATATTGCCGATCCTTTACTTGAATCTATTCTGAGTGATTTTGTTACATTTTTAGTTCCCTTGCCCGTCAAAGTATTTCTTCTCCAATAGTTATCACATACCATTTTTGTGTGTGTGACGGTCTTGATCCATATTGTAATACTTCAGTTATAATTACAATGCCAAATATCCTTAATGACATTGTAGTGGAACGACTACAGTTTTTGGCTAGTAATGTCAAAGTCCTGCGTTCAATACCCAGTTAGTACCCATCGAAGTTTTTTATCTGGTGGAAAGATCTGGAAGGAGGTTCCTTCTGCCTTGGGAAACCAACAGAAAAGCTACTTGAATATAAAAGGAGCGAAACTGACGCGCAAATCGCTAACGTAACGGTTTACGTCGAAAGGCTTGCTTCAGGATTGGTGACACATTTGTTAACAGCAGAAGCATCAGCCTTTACTTTTTCGGGTTGGTGAGTGAGATGCTCTATGCATTACAACTACAGATCTTATTCTTTCCAAGATTCCAGACCAGTTCTACAGAATTTAGGTCGAAACTGTGTGGCGGAACTAGGAAGGGAACCTTTCCTTGCAAGATTTTTTCACTATAGTTAGGGTCAAGCCTGTTCTGCGCATCTACGTCACGCATTCTCCGACAACCAATATGCGTTCAGTACTGTTCTCAGATCTCTGCTGTGAAAGTGGTTGCCATCGTGAGCATTAAACGCGACCATAGCGAGTTATTTAGTAAACTTTTATTTCATTTCTTGCGAGTTGTCTTTTCTTTATTTTTTTTTCTTTATTGATTTTCAATTGCCCCCTAAGGGGGCGGGCTGGCAGCAGCTTACTACGCTGCTCTACAGCCTACAGCCTTTTTTAAATGAAGGAAGAAGAAAGAAACAGGGGAAAACAGGCGATAAAATGGTGATTTAAAGTGTAAAATGGCGTAAAAATGCGGAAAGTTAAAACAGAAAGCAAAAGGGGTTGGCAATGTAAATAAAATACACAGGAATCAGACAAGTAACATAGTAGACACACAATTAAAAAACATGGCGACAGTCTGGTTTCTGTTCGCAAGAGATAAAAGGCACACCCAGCGACAGTATGATGGCCGTTCGCAACAAGTCCCAAAAAACACAACACGGAACACTCACTGTAAAACACGCACTGTAGAATACTCACTGGAGAACACTGCACGAAAGTGGCAGCACAAAGATGACACTCCCGAGCCAAAGGCAGATGGGGGGGAGGGGCCTGCAGGAGGGGGAAAACAAGGAGGGAGGAGAGGAAAAAACGAAAAGGGGGGGAACCAAGGAGGGAGAGGACTAATAAAGGGGGAAAAGGGCAGACGCGAGAGGGAATGAGAGGAGGCAGAGGAGGGAAATGTAAAAGGATGCGGGGAAGAGAAGGGGGCAAAGAGAGGGGAGGTGGGGAAGAAAGAGGATGGAAGGGGGGGAGAGGGAGCCCGGGAAAAGGACAGAGGAAAGGAGGGGGAGTGAGGATCAGAGTTGATAGGAGGGATAAATGGAGGGAGAGGGGGCATCATCCGGGAGGGGGAGGTGATGGAAGCCACCTTGGGAAAGGAGATGTAGGGTGTAGAGATGGAGGGTAGGGGGGACACAACGGTGAAGACGTGGCAGGGGGCGGGGATCGGAGAGGAGAGGAGCAACCAGGGGGTGAGGGGGTTCAAGACGGTGGGAGGTGTAGAGGATGCGGATATGTTCGAGGAATAGGAGCAGATGGGGGAAAGGAATGAGATCATAGAGGATCCGCGTGGGGGACGGGAGGCGTATACGGAAGGCGAAGCGGAGTGCATGACCCTCAAGGATCTGGAGGGACTTATAGAATTTGGGGGGGGGGGGCAGATATCCAGGCAGGACTGGCATAACAGAGGATGGGACGGATTAAGGATTTGTAGGTGTGGAGGATGGTAGAGGGGTGCAACCCCCATGTCCGGCCGGAGAGGAGTTTGAGGAGTTGGAGGCGGTTGTGGGCTTTGCGAGTTGTCACGGTCGATGGTAGAGATAAGCAACAAATTCGCACAGGCAAGTGAGAATCATAATTTGCAGCAAACACGCTTTTTTCTAGCACAGAGCACGTGTATGCGCTTACGGCAATCGTCGCTTGGAACCGGCAAACAGTGAAATCCCCGTCCATATCTCGATCTGCGCGAACAGTTATCATTCATAGATCAGACTATAGAATAAGCAGGAGTTGGAATTTCCTTGCCGCTCCGTATTACAGGCGCCGCAAAGGATCATGGTAACGTGACCGTAGAGTCATCTATCGTTTGATCCTGTAGTTGAGCGTGACCCGAGACACCTGGACTCGCAAAGGATCATGGAGTCTTGACGCTAGAACCATCTATCGGTAGGTTAGGTAGTTGAGCATCCCTCATTTCGCTAGCTTTAGACGCCTGTACGGAACTGCGGCATAGCCGACACAAGCAAACGGTGCCCGGCACTCGCGCGGCCCGCGCGCACGGCTTACCCGCTACGCCAAATTTTGGCAACGGCTTGTCGCGCACCGGTCCGCCCAGGACAAAGCAGGCGTGAGGCGCGCCGTGCGAGTTGGTCAACGCGACGCGACAGTCTCCGACCTTTCTCGCCGTGGACCAAGGGAGTCGCGTTAATGCGACTCCCCACAAACACGTACGCGAAGTCTTGCGCATTCGCTCATTTCACGGCACGCATCCGTTCGCTCCGCAGTGCTTTTTCTCCCGTCCGCGAAAGTTACGGGGCTTCGCGGGTCGCACCGAAAACGGAACTTTTGGAGATGCGGCCGTTGTCTCGCGTGGTCCACGCGGTCGCACCACGGCTCATCAGTGCAGCGCACCTGTTCGGACAGACATTAATGATGAACATTATTTGTAGCATCTTGCTAAGTATGGCAAAATAAATGTGTGTCGCTAACAAAAACTATTCCCGTCATTTCCTGTCACCAAGCCTCTCTCTTGAGCATAGTGTGTGGGCGCGGCAGTAAAGCCAGTTCACTGCACGTTTATGACTTTAAACGGTGATAACCAGGTCCCCTCTTCACTGTCGTTGGTTGCATTACCTATGGTATCACGCAGTGAAGGTATTGATTGTGTCATGACACGGGTGTACTTTGTATATGACCAGAATCTCTTCGGATTTCGAGACAGAGTTTCATTGTGGAAGCTATTAAAAGCATCTAACATTGAAGTTCCAGCTAAATTTTGGCCTTCAGTAAAACATCGCCAATTTGGAGATTCTGTGCTCTTTTAAGTTTGGCATGCTTTTTTCGTTGCTTCAGCAACAGTGTTCTGACCTGTTTTGTGTACCATGGGGTATCAGCACCATCTTTTATTAATTTATATGCTATAATTATATGCTATAAATCAACTGCTTCAGACATAGTTTCTCTGAATTTAAGCCACATCTCGTCTACACTTTCATATTTATTTGGGAAGGAGTGGAGGCTGTCTCTTAGGTAGGCGACAAACGAATTTTTATCTGCTTATTTATATACATATATCCTGAATTTATCATTTGGTCACTAACCCCTGTATCTGGCATGATGCTCCCTATTTTCTCAGGATTATTTGTTGCTAATTTTCGCGACCATTTCCAGCAGGATTGGGATCCTGAACTAATATTTTTCAGAGAAATCATTTAGTATAATTTACGATGCTATTTCATACCTACCAACGGCAATTATTAATTTATTCTG
Organism: Schistocerca nitens; assembly: GCF_023898315.1. Taxonomy (NCBI): domain Eukaryota; kingdom Metazoa; phylum Arthropoda; class Insecta; order Orthoptera; family Acrididae; genus Schistocerca; species Schistocerca nitens. The sequence continues at coordinate 317,299,523 of NC_064616.1, forward strand.
GTTGCCAAGTATATCCTCCACACATTCTAATTTACAGGAACTACTTGCTTCAATTGCGCTACAAGATAAACTACTTCTAACAGTAACAATGATGCCACCACAAACTGTATTTAATCTATGCTTTCTAAAAACTGTCTGGTCGTTTGTAAATATTGTAGCTGAACTTTTCTCCGACCTTAGCCAGCTTTCAGTACGTATAACGATTTGAGCTTCAGTGCTTACACACAGTCCCTTTTACCTACGTAGTTACCTCCTGCATGTAGAGGACACACATGACCTGTTAAGCAGAAACCCCACCACCCTATGGCTGAAGTCGAGAAATCTGACATTATCGAAAATGTCATGGATTGCTATCTTGGATCACTATTTTTTATTCCACACTTGGAACCACGCATTAGTACCTGTAGGGTGATGTCACAGAAATAATGCTATCTGGTTAAGTGGTTTAATGTGTTACGTGAAAGGCGAGTGAATAACATGTCTGAAGACTTGAAATAGAACTGGGGGGAAACACGTTAGTTATAAATAGCTCAATGAATGTGCTTCTGAGCTAGACATGTCATGCTAGTTACTATTTGCAGGGTAGTGGTGTACGGGGATGTAGACCAGATAGCATTCCGTTTCTGTGTGGTTCATGGTGTTGGACTGTCACATGTCAATAACATGCTAGAAATTGATAGCAGAGACTCCTCCTGAAGTGTTCTGATAGGTGAGCTCGGTAACACTTCCTCAGGCTATTCCATGAAATCAGTACACATGAGGATATCATACACTGCATGGATTTGCTGACATGCATCTGAAAGGGACTGTACTGCATGGTATTCTCGTGGCTGGTGCATATTTTCACTGTTCTAACGTGGTTCTTGCTCATATTGTGTTAGTAATCAAGTAGGTTAATACTGTCAGAATTTGAGACTGAACATTGTTTATACTCAATTCCAATATAACTGACATCAATCACAATCTTACTGCACTACTTTCATGTCAGCGTATTGTGGATTTTTATAAATTACCGCTACACTGAACTCTTGGTATGGTGACAATTCTATAATAGCACATTTAACGTTGCAAAAAGTGACACCACTTTCATAGGTGCAATATATGATCCTAGTGGCGTAGATGTTGGAGACTATGGAAACTCAAAGTCTGGAAATAACTGTGTGTGTCCTGCACCAGTATATGACAGAGCTTCTCTGGAAACACTGTTACATGCTGCTCCAATACATTCTTGGTGGCTAGTAAGCTTGCACACTAGGTGTGAGTGGTGGGAAGAAATCTGCTGAAAATGTTGTATGTTCTGTGTAAAACACTTGCAGTTTTTATGAGGAATCGCTTAAAAATGCAGTGCTAGTCTGAACAACAGATCGCATTCTATTTATAGGAAGGATGGTTAGAGTGTAACATTTGGTCTGTTTCGATATCAAGTTTCTGTCACACCACGGCATACTATCAGCGAATATCACTATTAGTTAAAATATAGTACTCTCCCCATCAAATGAGGGTGTGGTACAGCTGGCTGAGAATCCGTGGCTACAGATTTACTTTTTCCACGATAAGTTTACGACTGGCAGAGTGGCTGTCGAGAACGGCCGTGCCCCCTGCATTACGGCTGCCGAGATGAGATGAGCGGAGAGAGGAAGGTGGTATCGGTTACCTGCAGCAGTGCTGGCACCACCACCGTTTGGTCACTATTAACTTGGCAATTGCGCTAGTGCTGCCAGAAGCGGAGAAAATCGGCAATGTGCAAACAGATTTTTTAAATCAGTTTTTAACTTTCGATTCATAGTGTCGTAAGTTGTACATTCATCTACTTTCATTCTTCTTTATTTGCGATGGATAAATAATAGGTTTACGTAAGTTATAGGTAAAACTCGCGAGCATGAATATGTCAACAAATTAAGTGTTTTCCGATCTGGCGGAAGTGTCACTTAAGCGGGCAATATTTCCACAAGTGTCACCCCTGATTTCGTGTTAAGTTGTGGTATTGCGCATTATCGATACAATTACAGAATTGGAGGAGTATAGGAACCACCGTCCACCATATCTGCAAACAACCCCCTCCCCCCCCCCTTTTCCGTTAACATCTGGTAGTTTCGTCAACTTCAAGAAATTCGGAAGTTAATGAAAACAGTTTCTTGCATGAAACTTCCTGATAAACTAAAACTGCGTGTCAAGCCGGGTTCCCATGTTCGAGTCCCGGTCCGGCACATAGATTTAATTTATCAGGAAGTTTCAAATCAGCACACACCTCGCAGCAGGGTGAAAATTCGTATTACTTTCTTGTATCTTGCTGCGAGTACTTGCCGAATTTGTCATTTTTTGAAAGTTTTTCTCAGACTTACAGAATTTGTGAGTGTTCAGTACCAATGCGAAAATGTTGGTGTCGAAAATGAGAGTTGCACAAAGACAGATAGGCCGAAACAAATGTAGGTACCATTGGAACCCTTAAATACATATAATTGGCACCACCAGTCAATGAAGTGCGAAATGAGTTTACCAATCAATTAGTTTCACCAGAAGGGAAAGCAGAATGGTAGTAGAGACGTCTTTAAATTAGAGCTGAGTTTTTAATGTTACCATAAACATCAATGCATTACATTTATGATAAAAGTTGTGAACACTGTTTGAAAAAATCGAAGAGTAATTAAAAGACAGTGTCTCGGTGAGATACCGCGTCGCAATTTTGTTACCTGTTATGGGATATTTAATTATACAATAGACAACAGATATTCGAAATTTCCATATGACCTCTTCAAAGTTTTTAATCTAAGTGAAATCCTTTGATTTTAGTTAACTGAATAATGTTTCATGGTAACATCAATATGTACTCCTAAAATTTTTTTCAATTTTATTTTTATTTTTAGGTTTCGTCTTGATTTTTATTCATTAGTAATAATGCAACAACAGTGAAGACTTCTTTGGTATTTATTAAGAACAGCTGCACTTATAAAACAAGTATTTTCAGAAAATTGCTGAAATAAGTGTGCCTCAGTAACATGAACAAGTAAACTTGAGTAAGATTTTGTTCTAATGTAAACCCCTCAGCAATAATTACACAAGTTATTTGTTGGTGGACACAAGACTTTCGTAATACTTGACGTCAGGGGCAACTTTAGGTTGGCGGCACTGGACGACAAACGAATACTTTTCAAGAGGTGCCGAGTTTCTCCGCTTCTGGCAGCACTAGCGCAATCGTCAAGCTCCGGTGACCATACAGTACTGCTAGAGCTAATTGGAAACCTATTGTAATCTACAGGGTGTGCGGAAATTGCTGTTACAAACTGCTAGGGCCTGCAGAGGGGAGTGATTACATAATATTTTCAATAGGAGCCCATGTCTGGAAATGTAATTCAAAGACGCTACAGAATGTCTAAAGTTACGAATAGGCTCTGACGCCTGTAAATGCATGTATATACTGGGTGTTTTAGTGATGTTACAGCCTTTCTAGGGTGATGGAGAAAGATAAATGTATGAATTTGAGGTAAGTGACGCTGTATGAGAAATGAACGAGTCGAAAGTTGTAAGTGAAAACCGTTCTGATACCTCTGACAGTGCAGTACACATACTGCTACTGTTGTTGCTTAGATTGTTGGGTAGGCAACTTTCAGAGGTGATAGTGTGGACCAAAACAAGAAAAAATATCTAGTAAACATGGGATCTGAAATGCATAGCTTTAGAGGTATGGGTATTTGTTCACAGTAGTGAAGGCGAACAAGTGCTCATAGCTCCTCAGATATGCATTTTAGAGCCCATGTTTTCAAGACATTTTTTGTTGTTTTGGCCCACACTACCACCTATGAAAGTTGCGTGTGCTACAATCTGAGCAACAACACATATAATTGGCACCACCAGTCAATGAAGTGCGAAATCAGTTTACCAATCAATTTGTTTCACCACTGTCACAGGTATCAAAAACGGCTTTTGCTTATAACTATCGACTTGTTTGTTTCTCTATCATCCTAGAAAGTTTGTAACCAATGTCAATGTAAAATTTCTTGGTTCTGACGCAAAACTGAAAATTGGTTTGCAACCCCTCTAGACATCAGAGTCCAAGAAGCGAAGATACACGTGGTATGACGTGAAATAAACCATTTCCCTGTCAGACCTTATATATAAATCAAGTCGTTCAGTTTTAGTGCCGTAACAATTCTAAGTCAGTGACAGAAAATGATGAGGTTCTGTCACCTTTATGCTTAAGTGTGTGTGAGAGTGAGGTATAGTGTTTATGTTTGGATGTCTAACGCTGATGCCTTGTATTAGTCTATCTGCATCAACCAGCTCCCTTTCATTGCGTTAGCTTATGCGATATGTATCGATAATAGCTGACTTTTCGTAAGTATAACCGCTAACATACTTAGAAAAGTTGGTAGATTACTGAAGACAGTGGGTCTAACAATAAGTATGTTTGTAAAACCTATGTAGTTAAGTTGAAGTACCATCTCCATTGCTTATAGATCTGAAAGATACACTATGTGATCAAAAGTATCCGGGCACCTGACTGAAAATGACTTACAAATTCAAGGCACCCTTCATCGGTAATGGTAGAATTCATTATAGTTTTGGCCCATCTTAGCCTTGATAACAGCGTCCACTCCCGCAGGCATACGTTCAATCAGGTGCTGGAAGGTTTCTTGGGGTATGGCAGCCCATTCTTCACGGAGTGCTGCACTGAGGAGAGGTCTCGATGTTGGTCGGTGAGGCCTGGCATGAAGTCAGTGCTCCAAAGCATCCCAAAGATGTTCTATAGGATTCAGGACAGGACTCTGTGCGGGCCAGTCCATCACAGGGATGTTATTGCCATGTAACCATTCCACCGCAAGTCGTGCATTGTGACAGATGCTCAATAGTTTTGAAAGAAGCTATCGACATCCCCGAACTGCTCTTCAACGGTGGGAAGCAAGAAGGTGCTTAAAACATCAATGTAGGCCTGTGCTGTGATAGTGCCATGCAAAAAACAAGGGGTGCAAGACCCCTCCATGAAAAACACGACCACACCATAACACCACCGTCTCCAAATTTTACTGTTGGCACCACACTGGACATTTGCCATACCCACACCCTACCATCGGATCGCCACGTTGTGTACCATGATTCCTCGCTCCACACAACGTTTTTTTCCACTGTTCAATCGTCCAATGGTTACACTTCTTACACCAAGCAAGGCATTGTTTGGCATTTATCGGTGTGATGTTTGGCTTATGAGCAGCCGGTCAACTATCAAATCCAAGTTTCCTCACCTGCCACCTAATTGTCATAGTAATTGCAGTGGAACCTGATGCAGTTTGGAATTCCTGTGTATTGGTATGAATATATGTCTACCTATTTCACATTACGACCCTCTTCAACTGTCGACGGTATCTGTCAGCTGACAGATGAGATCGGCCTGTACGCTTTTGTGCTCTACGTGTCCGTTCATGTTTCCACTTCATTATCACATCAGAAACAATGGACCTAAGGATGTTTAGAAGTTTCGAAATGTCACGTACAGTTGTATGACACAAGTGACACCCAATCCCCTGACCTTGTTGGAAGTCCGTGAGTTCCACGGAGCACACCATTCTGCTCTCTCACTATGTCTAATGACTTCTGAGGTCGCTGTTATGGAGTACCTGGCAGTAGGTGGCAACACAATGCACCTAATATGAAAAACGTATGTTTTTGTGGAGGTCCGGATACTTTGATCACATAGTGTACACCATCAAGGAGTCTAGTGCTATTTGCGGCGATTGTGAGTAGATAAGACTTTCAAGCTATAAAACTACGATCTTAGATTATGTTCTTCAGAAATTACTTAGAAGCCTCAGAAACGTTTGATGTCTATGTCGATAGTTATACGCATCGCTGACATGCGAAAAGAGGTCTATCTGTGGACAGAGCAAAGACTTCAGTGTGCTCTATGCCTTGACAATGAAACATGAAAGGGAAATAAGACATGAGTGCTGAAACATCGAATGTTATTAAAGAGTCAAAAGTACTATCACTACTATCACACCGTCTGAAAACGACCTTAATACAGTATCAACATTAGTGGAAATAGGAAGAGCTGATGTCCCACAATCATTGGTAACAATAGAAGATTTTTCAATGTTAGAAGAAGTAAAACAATCTGAAGTGTCGTCCAGTAAAGCAGCCAAATCAGCCAACTCATCAGTGGTGTCAAAATCATCAAAAACAGCTGAACCATTATCATCAGCAGCAGACGTAACACCCTCTCCAGCAGCTTCAAAAATAAGCACAGCATCTGTGACTAGTCCTGCAATCAGAAGAACAGAGGCAAGACCAGTGGTACAAAATGCCAATCAGACGTCATCAACAGAAGAAAAATCAACACCATGAAAGCATCATTTATCAACTTGATACGCAGCTTCAACATCCACAGTAACATCAATGCCAACCGTGATTGCAGTTTGAAATGGAACTTCAGTCTCAGCAAAAATTCCAGTAACAATTGGAACATCAGCTACAAAAACGGATTCAACATCAAAACTGGCAGCATCTCCTACATCCACAGAAACATCAGCTTCTGAAACACCTCCAGCATCCGCTGAAACAACAGATACAACAAGTATGGTGGCACCTCCAGAGGTAAGAAATACAAGGAGCAGGAAACACGTAATTCTTAAGGATTTTTGGTACCCAGCCTCAACAAGGAACAGCCGGTAACTTTGGGAAGCATAAGTACAAACTCATCTCAAGCTAATTTTAATAATTTAAAAATAATGAGCCTTAATATACAATGCATTAAAAATAAAATATTAGAACTTGAGATTGCAGCCAGTGAAGCTAGTATAGATTGTATTTGTATTCAAGAACATTGGTGCGTGAGGTATGAACTAGAAAATATTTGCATTTCCCCATACAAATTAGTAAGTCATTATTGCAGGAAGGAAACAAGACATGGTGGTGTTTGCATTTATGTAAAACCTGGAGTAAAGATTAAAAACTGACTGTAACTGAATCCTTGAGCGAAGAAAACATTTTGAGGCCGCGGCAATACAGCTGAATATGCAAAAGAGCTATATAATGATAATATCAGTGTACTGATCACCATGTGGTGATCCTGAAATTTTTAGGAATGAGTTAGAGGCATTGCTCAATGTATTACATGATAAAAAATGTCAACTTATCGACTGAAGGTGCATCCAAAGATCAGTTCCTGAATGTTTTACAGAGCTTCAACTTGCATCCGCATATAACTAACACTACAAGAGTAACAAACTCTTCAAAAAGTCTCATAGATAATGTTTTCACAAATATAGATGCCATAGATACAGATGTATTAAATGTTGACCTAGGAATATCTGATCACAGTGCACTCATCCTTAAATTTCCCATAGCCCCTGTGACCAAAAATAGTTCATATCAAATCTACAAAAGAACCTTTTCCACGAATAGTTGCAGTCACTTCATAAATACACTGATTAACCAATCATGGGCAGAAATACTGTTACGAACTAGCACAAATTCTGCATATAATGTTTTTTCTTCCCTGTTTATGTTGAATTTTAAAATATGTTTTCCTAAAAAACTCGTCAAAACAAACTCATTTGGGCATTTGCATGCTAACTCTTGGATCACAACAGGTATTAGAATTTCCTTCAGGACCATGAAAATGCTTAACTATAAACTAAAAAGTTGTGCTGACCCCAAGTTTAAAGAACATGTAACAAACTACAAAAAATATATATAAAAGTGATTATAAAAGCAAAATTATTAAGTAATGATAAATTAATAAGAAAATCGGGTAATAAATCAAGAACTACTTGGGAAACTGTGAAAAGGGAAATAGGTAAGGGCCCCAAGGATCAGGAAATAGTGCTCAAAAATAGTGAAAATATTGAATTAAAAGATTAAATTCTGGCATATTACATAAATAATTACTTTTTAAGTGTACCTGTGTCATTAAGTAAAAAGTTTTCTAAAGATGAAAAATTAACAGCTCCAAAAGTAGACAGTAGCATGTTGTTAACTCCCAAAAATGAAAATCAAATATTAATGGTGATAAAGAGTCCAAAATAAAAAATGTCTACAGGTGTTGATGAAGTGCCTGAGTCAATAATAAAAAAAGTTGCCCAACATATTATAAAGCCCCTGGTACATATTGCCAATTTGTCTTTCAGTGAACGTGTGTTTCCTCAGAGGTTGAAAATCTCTAAGGTTAGACCTCTGTTTAAAAAAGGAGATCCACAAAAGGTAGAAAATTATAGACCAATATCCCTTCTCCAATCATTTTCCAAAATTCTAGAGAAATTAATGAAAACCAGACTCATAAATTACTTAGATGCTTACAAACTTCTGAACTGCAATGAACATGGCTTTCGCTTGGGCCACACCACAGAATCAGCTATCCATGCATATACTGAAGAGATTGTCAGGAATCTCAACAGTAAAAATGTGTAGTGGGAATTAACTTAGATCTATCTAAAGCCTTCTACACAGTAAATCACCAAATTCTGTTAAAAAAGATTGAGACAATAGGCGTAAGAGGAGTTGTAAGGCAATGGTTTGAATCTTACCTTCAAGTTAGAACATAAAAATCAGAAAATGAAATGGGTTTCAGATGCAAAGAAATTGGAAGTAGGAGTCCCACAGGGCAGTGTTCTTGGTCCCTTATTATTCTCGATTTATATAAATGACATAAAAAATCCAAATATTTCTACCAAAATAATGTTGTTCACAGATGACACGAGCATAATTATAAGTGATGATCAAAATCATTAAACACCACAACTGACATAGTCCTGAAATATACACAATTGTTTCATGCTAATGAGTTAACATGTAATCTAAGTAAAAGAAATTATATACAGTATGGCAAAACAACTCAAGATACGGACCTCCAGTTAAAAGTAATTGATAAGGAGATGGAGAGTGTGCAATCCACATAGTGTTTGGGTATGCACATTGATCAAAACTTAAGCTGGAAAGACCACCTCAAGTATGTATCCCACAGGCTCAAATCGGCATGTTTTGCATTGAGGATATTATCTAGAGTATGCAGCACAGACTGTACTAGACTCGTGTATTTTGCTTACTTTCAGTCCATCATGTCTTACAGCATAGGGTTCTGGTGTAAAACTAGAGCTATACGAATCATAACACATAATCTCCAAGAACTCATTGTAGGCCCGTTTTCAATCAACTACAAATACTCACAATACCATCACTGTATGTATTTAAAAGCATTCTGTGTACAAGAGCACATATGAAAAATCTACATACAAATGAGGACTGGCACAATTATAATACAAGAAGTCGTAAGAATTTGTATGTGGAAAGGGTAAGGACAACACAAAGTTATGTAAGTTATTTTTGAATAAAACTTTACAATGCCCTGCCAGTGTACATGAAGGAAATAATAGGTGAAGTAAAATTTAAGATTGAGCTTAAAAATTACCTTTTAAGCAAAACTTTCTATGACATAGATGAGTACTTTGATTGTGTGTAAATTTATTGCCAAAAATTTTAATTTATGTGTCTAAATTTGTACTTTTGAAAATGCCTTGAAAGTGATATTCCATTATTATGTTTGTAGTACTTGTACTTGTATGATAACTTTGTTGTGACAATTCCTACATCATGTAAATTATTTATGGAAAGATAATAAAATAAAATAAAATGAAATGGCAGGCAACAGACAACTTGTTACTGGAATCAGCAACAGTGTGTACAAAATCCACCAAGTGCAAATTATTTCAGACTGTGATATGCTTTGTGAGTCAACCATGACACCCACACCGCATAACATGACTGGACATCCATCAGTTTCACCAATACCTACGCAGACAGCCAGATAGTGTGATGTACCAGGTGCTGCATTTATTACAATCCTGCAATCTCAATAAACTTTCTCATCACCAAGTCTGGTTTGGCCAACCATAACTGCACTATATCACAGCCATTATCTACATCACAATCTAAACTGCCTCCAGTCTAAACTTAACAAACCATTTTATGATTTGCGACCATGGAATGTGTACTTAGTTCACTAAGCATTCTTGATTATGATACCCAATTTGTCACCTGTATTTGTCATCTGGCAGAACATGGAGATCTAATGAGCCATGTCATCTTAGCACCAGCTTCTTACAACAAATACAATGCAGCCAGTTTGGCACTGCCATAATGGCTTTCCCAGACACCAGAGCAACAGTTAATACAGGCTATCTGTGACGAATAATTGGATGATAGAATACTGTCCCAGCTTTGGCAATGACTTCAGTCTACACTTTATGTAACCTCATGCTGGATGCTGCCCTTTGGCCACTTTGGACTGTTAAACTTAAACTGCAAATACAAATGGCAAAAGTATAACACAAAGTTGAAGCTCAGGAACAACGATTGGCTCTTGCAGACAGAATGTTTACAGTACTACAACATAGACACCATACAGATTGCAAAGACACAGCACGTTCGCATCATCTTACCATTTGGCTGCCTGCTCCCCACTTCAGCCTGCCCTGAGCATAACAGAGGACGGCCAACAGTGATGTCACTGTCTCAAAACCTGACACTGACTGACAGGCTGACACTGACTGACAGGCTGTGCACGGCACCACTCTTGCAGTGTACAAAACTACACTGATGGCCACTGTTGCCTCAAGGTCACAGCCCTGCTAGTATCATGTCCAGTTTGATGGTGTCGCACACAACTGCTGTTCTCCCTGTGGGTTCCCAAACTTCAAATGCAGGCCTCCATAGCTGTACTGGCTCACACAGAGATATCAAGTCACCAACAGCCACTACAGAAGACTCAAGCACATGCCCTCTCAAGGTGGCGGTACATCTTTGACCTCAATCCTTATATAACCTGGAGATAACATCGACAGCTAACGAAACCTCAACACTACAACTTCATGCAACTAATAATTCAAAGACCGAGGTGCACAAATCCACCGCACACACCTTACAAATGTTGCCGCAGCACCAACTCACATAGACCTTCTATATCACTGATGTCACAGACGACTATTACAGACCAAGGGCGCCAGTTTGGATTAGCACTTTTCATTGTCCTGTGTAACCTCTACTAAATCAAATATAACCATACCATAGCTTGTCACTCCCAGAGTAATGGGTTTGTCAAGCAGTGGAACTGGACTGTCAAAGCAGCCATTATGTGCTGCAGTTGACTGTGGACCAAAGCTCTACCTAGGCACCTGAAAATCCTTCAAGGTGCTCCTTGGTGAGATACTATAAAGCAAATCACTAGTCCTCTGTGCTGATTCCACCCTCTGCACACGAGGCCACGGGCAAATGGACCTACCTGCATAGTTCAGTGAGTGAAGAACATTGTTAGACATATCCTTGTGCCACCCCAATGCTCCCCCAATAGTGCCCAGGGTAGTAGTACATAAATCACCCTCAAATTGTGTACATGTCATGCTACAAAACGACATGGTCTGGCTGGCATTACAGCCCTGCACAAAGGTCCTTTGAACGTCCTTAGAAGAGGCTCACATGTCTTTGATATTCAGATTAATGACAAACTAATGACTGCTTTTATAACTTGCTTGAAACCAGCTTGAGTTCTTACAACAAATACCAACCACTATCCAGTGTGCAGATGGCCAAACACAGCTCACCATGTCCCATCACCGTTTAGCTTGATCTCCACGACTTCAAGTCATATGATACCATCAGACATAGCAATAATGATCTGAGCCTCACAGCTCATAATGAAGACATGCCGACACACAACATTGCAAGCATCTGATGCTATGACCACCCGTACACCCTCTCTGGTGACATCGACTCTACCTCCCTATCTTCCCACCTTTCAACACACGGCAACGTCACCATCATCTATGTGGGGGTCTCCTTGTGATCACTGCCTACACCCTGACCTCAGGATGATGGGGACTCTGTTGCAGAGATGACCCCACTGTCACCACTCCTTTCACCCCAGATAAACCACCAAATTCCAGGTACGGGTGCACCAGGTGCCTTCTGCACCACCTGCTCCACCTACCAGCTCACCAACACCACACGTCATGACTTTGAGAAATGGTCCAGCTGTCCCCCATAGTAGAGCCAGTCATGTCACAAATGGTCACACTAACTTGTGCACGCCAGTCCAGTCAAACAATGATGCTGTTTCCATCTTCCCTTCAGTGCTCTTGACTTTGAGGGGAGGAAGGTGGAGGGCTCTGTGGAAATATTGATAGTTACATGCATTGCTGGTGTGTGAAGGGAGATATACAGGTATCTGCAGATGGAGCCAAGACTTCACTGTGTTTTGTGCCATGATCGAATATGAACATGTCATTGTATCATGCCTTGTAAATAAATCATTTATATGATCAATCATTCCCACTATGTTATTGGAACATTCCTTTTATGTTGGTAGGGAATTCTTCCACAAGTCTTTAAAATTTTACCTATGTGTCTTCCATGTAAGTTCACCAAAAACATACCCTGCCATCAAATAGAAGTCCCACATCCCATCAAATGATTATGATCATGGACACCTTTCCCAGTTATGCATTTAAGGCTGGATTCTACATTTTCTGTGGCAAACCCTGAATATATTAATGCCACTGGCAATGTTCTTGTCTTGTATAACACAGAATTGATTCTGTACTGTATACTTATATGCAACTCAACAGCAATTTCCATTTTTCAAGAACTAGCAGAAAATCTCATATGTTTTCTAATTTGTATATAAACAATACTGCTTTGCCCTCAATATTCTAGAATCCAACTTAGAAATCCAGTGGATGCATCTGATGTCATTATACTTTGCATAAAACACGTAAAACCTTCGAGTAATGAGACTTTAGTGACACCCTTATGTGGGATGTGAATTGTTCTGCTGGCTGTGAGCATTCTTATGCCAAGTTACATTGCACATTCCCAGTCATGTAGCTCCCTCTATGTTGTGCAGAAAATGCCAGCCATTAAAGGTGTGTGTTCTAGAGACTTCTGTTGATCATACTTTAACATGTGGACCTAAGGAATGTTGGAGGGCTTGAAATCATCAGGGTTCAGCACTTTCACCTTGAGTGCTTGTGTAGGATTCAGTAGGAAAGGTTTTCATCTGAATTGCAACAACACTAAGCAGATGTTGTATCACTGCTGTGATGGCGAGTCACAAAGTGAAAGTGCAGAGCATGCTGGATGTTTCGACATGAACAATAATTGCTAGTGACAAAATTTATTCACGACAGGTTTACACTCCATTGTACTGAGCATTTGAAAATCCTTAAAATACACACTTAATAATGTTACGCAATATTAACACATTAAACAAATATATAAATAGTCCAAAATAGATCAGGTAGTACAACAATCTTTCTCAACTGAACTCTTAATCAGTTCAGTTAACAACAAATAAATATACCAAATTGTTGTGACTCGCCGATCATTCAAAGCGCCGCCGCGCAATTACGCGCGTCCTCTACGTGCGGCGCTGTCTACCAGCCATGCAGCAGCTGCGCCACCTAAGCGGCCAGCCGAGCAGCGGCCGCTAGACTGGGACTCAGTGCTCATTCGAATGCTAACGTGTACACATGTCTTGCTTGTCAACTTACTCTGTGACTTATATGTGTTCTGTCGTTCTGAAATATATTTGTTAAACTTGACGTTACAGCAATTGGCGACGAGGTAGTGGATTTTTCCTTCTCACCGTTGACCCACAGGGTTCCATGGCTACTGTCGAGCAACTATTGCCAAATCTCCTTGAACAGCAAACGCTTCTAACAGCGGCGATTCGCGATTTCGTCGCGGCGTCAAATGCGGGGCGTTTCTCGTTGTTGGCTGTACCTCCTTTTCCTCCTCACGACGAGACGACGGAAGACTGGTCTGATTATGAAAAACGTCTTCGACAGCACTTCTTGGCATTTCATGTCACGGACAAACAACCATGTAAGTCTCTGTTCCTTTCCTGGATTTCACCTCAAATGTATCGGTTGTTGTCGCAATTGGCTCCTTTGAAGGATCCTGCATCTTTGTCCTTTGCTGAAATGTGCTCACTTCTGTCTGTCTATTTTCAAAAGCAAACGCATGTGGTAGCCTCTCGTGTTGCCTTTTATCGTTGTCAAAAACAGCCACATCAATCCTATCGCGCTTGGGCTGCTGAACTTCACGGCCTCAGTCGAAAGTGTCAATTTGTTACTGACGTTCACAAAGAATCCTATGCCGATTCCATGGTACGGGATGCTATTATCCGGTCGGCGCCCGACAAAGAAGTTCGGCAACGTGCCCTTCAGTTGGCGAATCCGACTCTAGATGAAGTTCTCTCCATTGCGCAGTCTTTTGAAATTTCTCGCGCCGCTGGGGCGCAAATAGAGGCGTGGGGTGATGTCGGGGAAATACAACGTCTGTGCGCTGTTGAAGACGCGTGCGGCGCGTTCCCGCCGGCCGACGTGACCGCAGTGCGCTCCCACGCGCAGCCTCGGCCTAACCGTAAACAACCCGCTAAGAAACTGCAGCAAAACCCACGGCAACTTCCATCATGTCCGCGGTGTTTTACGAAACCTTCACGCGAGGATTGTCCCCAACGTTAGGCTGTGTGTCACAATTGCAAATCCGACTGCATACATGATGTTCATTAACATGACGCTGATTATGTGTTGTCTGTCAATTGCACTTCTTCCCTTTCAGGGAAGTTACTCCTCACTGTCCAAATCCTTGGTCGAGATGTTCGCATGCAAGTGGATACCGGTTCTGCAGCCACTATAATTCTCAGACGTATCTTCAGTTGGGTTCTCCACTCCTGTCACCTGTCACTCGGCAATTACGGACGTACAATAAACAGAAGATTTCTCTCTTGGGGCAGATTAATGCTGAGGTATCTTACAAATCCGTCGTTCGCACTGTTCCCATATTTGTGGTCGACCAGAGCAACGCAGAAAATCTTTTTGGTTTCGATGCCTTTCTCGTTTTTTGGGTTCTCCATAGATGACTCCGTCAATATTGTCTCTGATGCTATTCCTTATGCTCAACTGGATTCCTTGTCGACGACATTTTCGTCCCTTTTTTCTCCTGGGTTAGGCCGTGCAAACGATTTTGAAGCTCGTATCACGCTCAAACCCACTGCTCGGCCTAAGTTTTTTCAGGCTCGGCCCATTCCTGTGGCCCTTCGTGATCGGGTAAAACTGGAGCTGGATCGTCGCACTACTTCAGGGGTCTTGCTTCTTGTCACTTCCAGTGAGTGGTCCTCTCCTGTCGTTGTCGTTGCTAAGCCAAATGGTGATATTCGTCTCTGTGGCGATTTCAAAGCCACTGTAAATGCTCAATGCCTCATTGACACTTACCCTATGCCCCGTCCTGAAGAACTGTTCACTAAACTTGCTGGAGGCCAGTATTTTTCTAAAATTGACCTGTCAGAAGCTTATCATCAACTTCCTCTCGACGCTGCTTCCCGGCAGTTTCTGGTCCTTAACACGCCTTTTGGCCTCTATCAATACCAACGATTGCCATTCGGGGTTGCTAGCGCCCCTGCTCTCTTTCAGCGATTCTTGGAACAATTATTGCTCCCTGTCCCTGGGTGTATCAATTAAATGGACGACATTGTTGTCACGGGCTCCACCACTGAAGAACATCTTCGAAACCTCCGCACACTTTTTCATGTCTCTCAGACTGCCGGTCTTAAGTGTAATCTTCAGAAATCACAATTTTTTCAGGTATCTATCACGTACTTGGGGTTTAAACTCTCTCGGGAGGGTATTCGTCCGCTTCAGCAAACTGTCGCTGCAATCGATGCCCTTTCTCGCCCTACATCTGTTAAGGAACTGCAGGCCTTCTTGGGGAAAATAGCATACTATCACAAGTTTTTACTGTCTGCGGCTTCGGTGGCTCAGCCGTTGCATAGCCTGTTGCATAAAAACGTGCCTTTTCACTGGTCCGCGTCATGCGATGCGGCTTTCCAGAAATTGAAGACTATGCTGAAACAGGCCCCGTGCTTGGATACTTATCGATCTGGCCAACATCTTGTTCTTGCCACAGACGCCTTTCAATACGGGGTCGGTGCAGTCCTTGCGCACCGTTTTTCTGACGGTTCGGAACAACCCATTGCTTATGCCTCCAAAACGCTTACGGATGCCCAAGAAAAGTATTCTCAAATTGAAAAAGAAGCTTTAGCAATTATTTATGCTCTTCATAAGTTCGGTGTTTTTCTCTATGGCTCAAAATTTCATCTTGTTACGGATCACAAACCACTTGTTTCCTTGTTTCATCCATCAACGTCATTTCCCGACAAGGCTGCACACCGCCTCCAGCGTTGGTCTCTTTACTTGTCTCGTTTCAATTATGAGATTAATTTCCGGCCAACGGCTCAACATGCAAATGCTGATGCTGTGTCTCGCCTTCCCATGGGTCGTGATCAGGCATTCGATAGGGACGAACTTTTGTGTTTCCACCTGGATGTTGCCGAGCAGCGGGTTGTGGATGGGTTCCCCATCACTGGGGACAGGCTGGCAGCTGCTACGAGTTCTGACCCTACCCTCTCCCGGGTTTTACGCTGTATTCAGAAGGGTTGGCCAGATCGCCCGTCCGCTAAGACTTCTGATCCGTTGCGGAACTATTACGCTTTGCGCTACCGCCTCACAGCTAGGGATGGTGTTATCCTCCTCTCCACTGACAATGCTTCGCTGCGTGTCGTGGTACCTGCGTCTTTGCGTGCTTCGGTCTTGCGCCTCCTTCACCAAGGGCACTGGGGTGTGTCTCGCACAAAATCTCTGGCTCGCCGTCATGTGTACTGGCCTGGCATCGACTCTGAAATAGCACACATGGTCTCTGCCTGTGGCCCTTGTGCGTCACAGGCCGCTGCCCCGAAGTCATCTTTGTCACCGTGGCCTTCGCCTGAGAAGCCCTGGGAGCGCATTCATGCTGACTTTGCGGAACCCTTTTTAGGCACTTATTGGCTCCTCGTAATTGACGCCTACTCTAACTTTCCTTTCATTGTCTGTTGCACGTCGCCTACCACCACGGCAACCACCAGTGCTCTCGCCCACATTTTTTCTTTGGAAGGCCTCCCCTCTACTCTTGTCACTGATAATGGTCCGCAATTTGCCTCTTCCGAATTTGCGGATTTTTGTGCTCGTCACGGCGTTATGCATGTCACGGCCCCGCCGTTCCATCCACAATCAAACGGTGAGGCTGAACGACTGGTCCGCACATTTAAGGCTCAGATGCGGAAACTCCTGACTTCTGCTGCTGCTGATGATGCGCTTCTCCAGTTTCTGGCATCTTACCGTTTCACCCCCATGGGCGACCACAGCCCGGTTGAGCTCTTACATGGCTGACAGCCCTGCACGCTACTTCATCTTCTGCGGCCTCCCACCTCACGGCCGCAGGTGCCTTCCCTTAGCCGGTTCACCGCCGACGACCTCGTCTGGGTACGGGGATATGGCAGGCGGCCAAAATGGAGCCCGGGCCGCATCTTAAGACACCATGGCTGACGCCTGTATGAAATCCAGACGGACACTGGTGTTGCAGTGCGTTATTCGGACCAGCTTCAGCCTTGTGTGACAGCAACGCCTGTTCCAAATGCCGCTACACCACTTTTGTCCCTACCTGACGCTCGGGATCTTGGCATCTCTCAGTACTCACAACGCAGCCCTCACCGTCATCACAATGCCAGCACAAGAACGGACGCCATCAGGAGACGGGCCCATGCAGGAACCGGATGACCAGAGTCGACCCCTACGTCTCCTGTCATTTCGACCCGTTATCATCGGGGACACTTCCGTCCGTACGGGAAGCCTCCTCCTCGAGACTTTATGGCAAGTCAAACAATGCCTATGGACGTTAGCCGTCTCCAGGACACTTCCATCAAGACCAGTGCAACAATTTCAAAGGGGGGAAAAGTGTTGTGACTCGCCGATCAAAGCGCCGCCGCGCAATTACGCGCGTCCTCTACGTGCAGCGCTGTCTGCCAGCCATGCAGCAGCGACGCCACCTATGTGGCCAGCCAAGCAGCGGCCGCTAGACTGGGACTCAGTGCTTATTCAAATGCTAACGTGTACACATGTCGTGCTTGTCAACTTACTCTGTGACTTATATGTGTTGTCGTTCTGAAATATATTTGTTAAACTTGACGTTACAACACAAATACTTGTAAACTATGCTTAGCTCTAAAGGAGCTTTTTAAGAAACAGGTGTACATTAATCCATGCATGCAGTTAACCTTACCCACAACAGAATTTAAGTTCAGTTAAAAAAATTTGAATCTCTTAACCTACCTTCAGAGTACATAAGATGAATCTTTAAACAATAAATCAATAACATGAATCAGCAGCAGCAAAATGTTTTCCTTAATGGCTTGAGCAATAGCTGCTGTTTTTTCTGGCAAAAATTTTTTGTTAATCCAACTGGGCCACCATGAGCAGTAATATTAATATATAATAACATTCATGCAGTTACTATATGTGGTTAGTTCTGTACAACTGTTATTTACTCAACAATTGTCATAATTCAGAAATAACTAAATGTTCTTGCTGTAAGGCTTAGCTCTAAATGTGCCACTCAAGTCATAAAATTAATTACTACTGCCAGCAAGGCAGAACTTTTACATGGTGCAGCAACAAATACACAAAAATCTCTTAATGTGCCACAGAACAGTTTAACAATAATTCACTTCATCCTACAGGGTAGAACCTGTTAAAGCAAACAACCACAAATGTAAAAAAAATTAATTTAATCTTACTGTGTCCCAGGATAGGTTCACAGTAGTGTACTACATCTAACAGGGCAGAACCTGTTATACATGACAAGCAAATGGGATCAAATTAAGCACAAATGGAATTGCCAGAGCAAAGTAATTCAACACACTGGCTTTCAAGAAACAAACTATCTGCACAAGTGTCTATTAGGAAACATTTCACACACATAGCAACACCAGACATGATGGCTCAACTGAATCGAATAATTCAGTGAAATGCTTTTTAACATATCATCATTTGATGCCTTCCTCCAATAAAACACTATCACTCGAGGCAAAGCTGTAGGGAACAGTAAATCATAGGCAGTTAATGAAAGAAAGTTAGCAATTCCTTACAAAAAGGTGTGGCAATTGATAACTTTTTTGGTAAGCATTGAATTTAAGTACTTTATTGTGAACCTACAGTACAAACAACACAAGTGAGGTAATATAGTTTTTGATACTAAAAAATTGTATATTTAGAAATTATGACTTTGGACTTTCTTAAGCTTATGGTAGTAAAAGTGGTTAAAATATAGGGAACAATGTTTTTGGATAGGTTGCCAGATTTGAAGTCAGGAAGCTTTTGAATTGTTAATGTTTGACATAATACAAGAGTGGTTCTTGGCTCATTGGAGCTCAGCTAACTTGCCTTAGTATCGTTTGTTAAAAGTTCCTTTTATTCACAAAATGGTCCATGATGAAAGAGTATGTAGGCTATAGGACACTTTATACTAAAATGTCTGCAGTTTCTTCACTTCTCTAATAAATGTGAAAATATTTATGACATTGCACTGTCTGGAGATATATTCAGATATTTCAGTTTTTCTGTCAAACAATGAGACTTAGATACAAAATAACCCACACATGCAAGTGTGCATGCACACACACACCTCAGCTGCAAGGCTACTCAAGTGGATGGATGTCACCTAATGGGAAAACCAAGAGGGTAATTCACCTGAGAAAGTTTCAAGGGAAATAATGGTTAGGCAATAATAATAATAAGATGCAATTGTGTTAAGATATACTCAAGATTGTAAAAAGGAGTCAGTGACCACTGATAATGTCAACCCTAACCCCCCTCCCCATGTTCTACAGAAGATAAGGTACAGACTAAATGACAGGAAATTTGAAATAAGTTAAAGTTTAAAATGGCACCTGCAACTTTGTTACAAGTAGCCAAATATTTGGTTTGAAGGGCTTGGTAACCATGCTATTGCTGCAGAGTTAAATACAATTTAAATATTGCTGTGGGTGGCAGATGAATGGTGCTGTCAGAGCTACAAAAATAAAGAGAAATGAAATGCTACTGAGACAAAGAACATAAGACAGATGAATAGCAACTGTGAAGAGCTTGCTGACTTCATTTTGATTCTTGTCAGTCTTGCCTAAACATATTTATATTAGAATTATCTGCTTGATGATTTGCCAATTTGTACAGAATCCATTGAGATGCTCCAAATGCCAAGCACTTTTCCATGCACACTAACATTTGAAGGTCATGCTACTTGTGGCAAATGTGGCCAGATGGCACCTGTATAGAAGATATGTATCCCAATGGAATGTTGTAACTCCTCAAACACCCAGTTTAGTACAGAGTATCTGCAGTCTACACTGAAGACAAGAAATCCAAGAATTATGATACAAATGTTGTACTGTGCACTGAAGCAAATAAATGATTCAAAAGCATCCAGCTGCTGTGTTTGCCTCAGTCATGAGACTCTCAACAGTTAAAGTTAGCGAATCAAGACAGCTTCAAGCTTATTTTTGCAGATACCGGACTCCACTCTTCTTTACCTACAACACCTAAATCTAGCTCTGTGACTGGAGGAGGCTGCAGGTTTTTTACTTGTCTTTGAGTGTGGATTCTTGAAATTTTGAGAATAAGGCTTTACACAGTTCACAAGTTCTTTCTTGAAATGTTTCACACTGGAGCTTCTTAAGCACATCTTTATCCCACATTAGCCAACACACTCAAAAACTTGTTGAATTGTTGAACAAGTATGTATGTTGATTTCCTCTGTGGCTGAAAAATTTGTTTGCTGTCCCACTCCATCATTTCTTATCTCTCTCTCTCTCTCTCTCTCTCTCTCTCTCTCTCTCTCTCTCTCTCTCTCTCTCTCTCTCTCTCTCTCTCACACACACACACACACACACACACACACACACACACACACACACACACACACACACACACACACACACACACACACACACACACACACACACACACACACACACACACACACACACACACACACACACACACACACACACAGTTTTCATACACATATTTAGTGAAGCAAATTACTGAATCTGACCAGTTTAGGCACTTACGTCATTCTTATACTCACAACTGAATAACACGACCTCTTTTGTCATTTGGAGTGCTTCATATAGTACACTGCATAGTAATATATCCTGCTGTTTTTGCAGCTTAAGTAATGCAAAAAAAATTTTCACCAGTGACATACACTATGTGATCAAAGGTATCCAGATACCCCTATATTAGGTACATTGTGCTGCCACCTGCTGCTAGGTACTCCATATCAGTGACCTCAGTAGTCATTAGACATCGTGAGAGAGCAGAATGGACCACTCTGCGGAACTCACGGAATTCCAACATGGTCAGGTGATTGGGTGTCACTTGTGTCATACATCTGTATGTGACAGTTCCACATTCCTAAACATTCTTAGGTCCATTGTTTCTGATGTGATAATGAAGTGGAAACATGAATGTACACATAAAGCACAAAAGTGTACAGGCCAACCTCATCTGTCAACTGACAGAGACCGCTGACAGTTGAAGAGGGTCGTAATGTGTAATAGGCAGACATCTATGCAGACTGTCACACAGGAATTCCAAACTGCATCAGGATCCACAGCAAGTACTATGACAGTTTGGCGGGAGGTGAGGAAACTTGGATTTCATGCTCAAGTGGCTGCTCATAAGCCACATATCACACTGGTAAACACCAAACAATGCCTCGTTCGGTGTAAGGAGTGTAACCATTGGATGATTGAACAGCGGAAAAAAATGTTGTGGGGAGTGATGAATCACAGTACACAACGTGGCAATCCAATGGCAGACTGTGAGTATGGCGAATGTCCGGTGAACATCATCTGCCAGTGTGTGTAGTGCCAACAGTAAAATTCGGAGGCAGTGGTGTTATGGTGTGGTTGTATTTTCCATGTAGGGGGTTTGCACCCCTCGTTGTTTTGCATGGCACTATCACAGCACAGGCCTACATTGATGTTTTAAGCATCTTCTTGCTTCCCACTGTTGAAGAGCAATTCGGGGATGTCGATTGCATCTTTCAACACTATTGAGTACCTGTTCATAGTGCACGGCCTTGGAGGAGTGGTTACACGACACTATGATCCATGGAATGGACTGGCCTGTACAGAGTCCTGACCTGAATACTATAGAACACCTTCGGAATGTTTTGGAACACCGACTTTGTGCCAGGCCTCACCGACTGCCATTGATACCTCCCCTCAGTGCAGCACTCTGTGAAGAATGGGCAGCCATTCCCCAAGAAACCTTCCAGCACCTGACTGAACATATGCCTGCGAGAGTGGAAGCTGTTGTCAAGGCTATGGGTGGGCCAACACTGTATTGAATTCCAGCATTACTGATGGAGGGTGCCACCAACTTGTAAGTCATTTTCAGCCAGGTGTCCAGATACTTTTGATCACATAGTGTAGCTCAGGAACAGTTGAGCCAAACATAATATCATCCCTGAAAGGGTCTCTGGTCACCACGACTAACCAAAATTGATTCAGACATGCAGTTGAGGAAATTATTTGTTATTTAACGTATGTGCGTTGGTGAAAAAGAACTTTTAATAACCAAAGCTGCTGATACTGAGTACTGTACCCTTTCCTAAACAAGATACTAATGTAGTAGCACAACTTTTATAAATTTTGAATTCTTAATTGAAGGACCCCTGGAAGGAATTCAGTGATGATGGATTAACTGATGAACCTTCCCTCATGCTGAAATTGTGCAACTGATTAACAAGGACCTGTGCAATATGGTAGATAATGAAATGTATTGTAATCATATGAGGCATAACTTCCATGTTCTGTGTCTTAGAATAGTGACTGAATGTTCCAATAATGTTCTTTTAGCGTACATCAATACAGCAGGCAACTTTCCATTCTGTCAACTTTTTTCTGTAAAGTAACAATTTGCACACAACCTTAAGATTAAAATCATCCTTCAAGGTACATTAATGGCTTGAATGGTGTAAACAAGCGATTACTGGACCCACACAGCACTCTATTGAATTGCACTGAGGATGCAGCTTTGTCACCTCATGATACGCGGGTGGCTGTACATAGCAATTTCCTTGTTGAGAGAGTTTTGTGAAAGTGGTTTCTGGAATGGGAAAAAGAATCACAATGGAAGTGATAAGGGTGGTGCTACACTTCCTTTCAGCTGCTTATGTCATGTTAAAATATGTAGTGTGAGATGCTATAGTGGCGTGCTATGTGCTAATGTAACAGAAGCATGGAAGCCTTTCAGAACATACAAGATTGTAAGAGTACACATTAACATGTTTGCTGATGTACATATAGTAATGGATGCTTCACTGGCAGGTCAGTGCAGGCAAGGCCAGTTCACATTGACACAAAAATTTGGAAATCATATAAAAAAGTTATTTTATTCCAGCCATATGTAAAACATGTTCCTTATAGATCTTTTTTTTTTTTTTTTTTTTTTTTTTTTTTTAAATCTTGAAGTGTTCCTGCAGACATGTGTGACATGTGAACTCAGCACACCATGAGGCTGCTGACTGCTGCAGGTTAGCTATAGCATAATGAGAATTATAATCAAAAACTAGTTGTAATCAATAGCTAAACTATAAACCAAAGGAAACTCAACCATGTATACTGTACGGTATACAAATTACTGGGTAGGTGCACAGGATTGAAGATGAAGGTACATAACAATCAGTGCATCTATGAATAACAAGGTAGACAGAGCCATTTGTTGCAGGTTTCACAGAGTGTGACTACCTTCCCATTGGTTTCAAAACTTCAGACGCTCTGTAAGTTTCATAAATGTTCAAATAAACACTCCTCCAATTTCTTTCACATTTTTCTATTTCTGTTATCCTTTTCTTGTGTAACTGTCAGACAGTGGCACTTTATATTTCCTTATACCAGACCATTATCTTGCAGTAACCTTTGTTGGCTTGTAGAGCTTTGCAAAAATTCTTGCTCAGCTTACATTCCAAGTAAATGTATAATTGATACATGAATTTGTTTCTTTTTATTGGGTTGGGTTGTTTGGGGGAGGACACCAGACAGCGAGGTCATCTGTCTCATCAAATTAGGTAATGATGGGGAAGGAAGTTGGCCATGACCTTTCAAAGGAACTATCCCGGCATTTGCCTGGAGCGATTTAGGGAAATCATGGAAAACCTAAATCAGGATGGCTGGATGTGGGATTGAACCGTTGTCCTCCCGAATGTGAGTCCAATGTGCTAACCACTGCACCACCTTGCTCAGTTTATTTTTATTATGTTTCCAGTTAGTTTCCTATTCAGTTCTGATGTATTCACCACTGAGGTGTTCAAGAGGAATCAAATAGAAATTTTTGGTACCATCAATTGTTTTATGCAAGTATGAGAAGTAATTAGCTATTTGATCTGAAATGTCTACCCTTTGTTATGTTCAATGATGACTTCTGGTTTTAATTTTTCATTTCCAGACTGGTCTTAGCCTGATGGAACTGTATCTAACAAGTGTTTTGTTGAAAGAAAGACCATGTCTCTTCTATTTTGCATCTACAATGCTTTCAGATGACAGTTTACCTACTACTTAACCATTTTTATGGTATATTTCATAACTGGTAATAGATGCCTTCTGTTCTTTCTCAGTGTCCCCACCAAATTTGTCTCTTATTCAAGGAGTTGTTTTGCAAGAGGAACTGGTGTTGAATAATGTGTAACAACTTTTTGGCCCTCTATAAAAATGATCCATAAGCTGCAGCACAATTCTTTCTGCCAAAATTTTGGACACAACATTTACTCATCCTCTGCAAACTGAATACAATGAATGAGTAACTACAAGCAAGATTTCCTCTTTATTTTGGGCAAAATGTTGTTCTTGACCAAAGCATTTGTGCTCTAATAATCTTCAGTTGTTGGATACATTACATACCTATTTTTATTAACATCTGCAAAATGGCAACTAAACTTCTTGCCAATGCCATCATCATTACAAAGATGTTCATTGTCATCATAACTTCCATTGCTATCAGTTATGCCCACAGCCACAGCTTCTTCAAAATGAAAATCTGATTCTTACAACATCCTAAGTACATCATGAAACCAATCTTTTTTGATATTTATAATTTTGTGACTTCTCACTGGTAGACAGTAAGGGATCCGTTTGAGCTAAGACCACTTATGCTTTATTATACAGTAAAGTAAATCTCAGTCTTCATAGTAAAAAATAAATTAGCAGTCAACTTTACAATGGGTGTAAACTGATATTGAAATTTCATAATAATCAGTAATAAAAATGTTGTTGAAGGTAGAGCTATAAAATACTAAATTAAAAATGTTTAACAATATATTATATCTGATTTCTTGGACACTAGTGACAACATAATTAAGAAATGAGAATTAATGCATACTGAGACAAGAGATGTACAGCAAGTATAACAGTAAGAAGCCACAACTGCAACAAAGACTAGACTGATTATATCTCACCAACCCCACATTGCATCTACAAGCCATGTTGATCCACAGTACATGTTTCATCAATAAGCTGCATATGACTGTGGTTGTACTGTAAAAGCTGCATATGACGGTGGTTGTACTGTAAAACATCTCATCCAAAGATATACGGGGTACTTAACTAAATGGAGTGGAGCTCATGGTCAGTGGTGAACACATGGTGTCTTGTCCACTGGCAGACTTATGGCAGTCAACATGTTAAGCAATATCATTTTAATGGCAATAATCTATGGATATATGTCACATTAAATTTAGTTATACAGTTGTTACAATTCATTGTTGTGTAACTGCTACTTTGAACTGGGAGAAGGGGAACTACAACACATTGGTGAATACTTAAGTTGGTCACTGTGGGTATTAAAACCCAAATATTATACAAAAGCAGGAATTCTTGCCTGCAGTGTCCAAATATTATTCAAAAGCAGAAATTCTCACCCACACTGTCACATCTGCCATACATATCTATATCACAGTTATGTTTATGTAGTTAGTTATTGGTGAGGGCCTCCTTTTGGAGTTCTCTCTATCACATTTTCCAGTGAAGATTTGGAGTATTATATCATATCATATACATAATGGTGCAGAATTTTCTTCATACCATCTCACAGTACAAATTAAAGAACCTTTTGCTTTCTATTCTCACCAGTTAATATTCTGAATGAATTGCTCAAAATATAAAATAAAACAAAAATTTAGTCCTCACATGAAATGAATAGTTCCGCTTCAAACTCAGAATACAAAATAAAACAACATTTTTATTCTGAAAGTTTTGTTACACTGGAAGGCATGTCATAAATATACAGCATTTAGGAAGAAAACAGACTGCATTATGTTGCCATACATGAACCTTACATTTTGTGAGTCTGAGACTGAACCACATACTTGCTTCAGTGGATTTGAGTATTAACTGTCCCATGTCACACAACTGATCCAAAATTTTATAACTGAATATCAGCTGTGCTGTCATCTGGTGGGCCTTTTAATATCAAAGAACTCACCCAAAATTTGATTATAATTGAATATTAGTCGTACTGGCATCAGGTGGGCTTTTCCTGAAAGATAGCAGATCACTGATCAGTTTCTGATTAAAAAGATGAAATGAAATTACACTACTGGCCATTAAATTTGCAACACCATGAAGGCAGCACACAACAAACTTCAAATTGTCATGAAGTGTACTACATTCTTGGATATGCAAATGATTAGCATTTAGCACAACAACACAAATGAGTTAATAATAACACCATCTACAGCCTGTATATAAGGAAAGACTAGCTTAGCACCCACTGCTTCACTCACATAGACTGTGTGGCCAGAGGTTTTTTTGTTTTTATTTAATCAAATTTTCATGTTCTTCACAAATTGCAAAAGGTTCTAAGCTTAAGACCATATAAGCATGGCCTTTTCTGAATGTGCTTCTGAGAAAAAAAAAGCAGTTCTTGTAGCTGGAGTCCAAAGTTCTTGATAGTCTCGCCTTTCGGATTCTTGTGTTGATATTTCCATAGCAACTTTCATTCCCTCACAAATATTTCTTTATATCTGACTGAGAAGTGAAATACCAATTTCCATAAATTTAGCTTTAATTTTTTTTAATGTAATGAAATATGTTCTCAAAATTTTTCAACCCCATTGCACTACCTTAGGGGTTGAATATCCAGAAATACTGAAACAACTACTTTCTTATTTCTAACCGAGGAGTCAAATACAAATTGTCATAGATGTAGCCTTAAAAATCCTTTTATAGTTCTTTAGTAATTAATTATTTTCAAAAAAACTTTCCCACTGTTTTACCCTCTTAGTTGTTGAATTTCCAAAAATGCTGAAACTCATGCTTTTTATTTTCTGGCTGTGAAACCAAATACCAGTTTTCGTAGTTTTAGCTTCCAAATTCCCTTAATAGTTACATACTTTCAAAAAGCCTTTCACCCCCTAGGAGGTATTTTGGACAATCAGTTCTTAAACAATGCATATAATATAAGATCGAAACCCTCACCAGACTTTAAGTTTCTATCCTCAGTGGCTTCGGCTGGGGAATCAGTCTGATCCTATTTCATGCCATCAGGGGTTGAATTTCCAAAAACATTGAAACACATATTTTCTCATCTCTAACTAGGAATCCGAATACCAATTTTCAAAGAATTAGCTTTAAAAATGCTTTTGAAATGAAATATTTTCACAAAATGTTTCACCCCCTATTTCAGCCCCCCCCCTCCCCCCTGTAGGATTTGAATTTCCAAAAACAGTGACATGCATATATTTTATTTCTAACAGAGAAACCAAATACAAATTTTCATAGGTGTAGCTTCAGAAATGCTTGCACAATGAAGTGTTTCCATAAAAGCTTTCATCCCCAATTCACCCTCATAGAGGTTGACTTTCCAAAAACAGTGAAACAATTTTTTTTTATTTCTAACTGAGAAGCCAGCCTAAAATTTTCATAGACTTAGCTTTAAAAATGCTTTCATAATAAAATATTTTCATAAAAACTCTCATCCCCTATTTCACCCCCTTAGGGGTTAAATGGCCAAAAACACAGAAACACGTTTCTCTTTATTTCTACCTTAACTGAGAAGTCAAGTACCACTGTTCACAGATGTAGCTTTGAAAATAATTTAGTAGTTCTTTAATAATAATATATTTTCAAAAAAAGCTTTCACCCAATATTTCACCCCCATAGGGTTAAATTTCCAGAATATGCCGAAACACATATTTCTTTATTTATGACTGAGAAATGAAATACCAATTTTTGTAGGTCTGGCTGGCTTCCAAATTTCCTTAAGAGCTTCATTAAAAAAAAGGGCCATCCCCTATTTCACCATCCCCTTAGGGCTAGAATTTCAAAAAATCCATTCTTAAATGATGCCTAAAGTATGAGATCCACATCTTCTCCAAATTTCCAGTTTCTATCCTCAGCAATTTGGGCTTGGCGATGATGAGTGAGTCAGTAAGTCAGTCAGTCAGGACATTGCCTTTTGCATACAGTGGAACCTTGCTTAATGAGCACTTCCCATACTCCCACAGTTCGCAATTTGTATAACAAGCAAAACAAGTTACAAAAAAATGACTTGCTTAATGAGCCATGTTTTGCATAATGAGTGATGATGATTTAGTGTGATGTCACCAGCGGTTTGTCCATAGTGAGGGAAATGTTCAACAATATAAACACCTATCATTGTCAGCAGCATCACATGAACAATGTCTTTAGTACAGACTGCAGTCTGGGGAGCGCTCTTTCTGCTACCATCTTAGTGCAGCTTGTGCTCACACATTTTTCTGAACTTGTGTTCACACAGTGTTTTTTGTGTGTAAATTTTAATAACCTTTGTAGAAATGTCCCCAAAAATAAAGTCATAAGAAGACAAACATAAGAGAAAGAAAATGCCTTAGAAAAGAAACATAAAATCATTGAGAAACATGAATGTGGTGTGACTGTTGCTGATGTAGCACACACATGCAATAGGTCTTCATCCACTATTTGCACTATCCTTAACAGCGAGTACAGGATTAAGGAGATAGATGCCTCAAAGGGAATGACAAGAGTAGCTAAACACTGGTTTCATATTCTGGATGATGTTGAAAGGTTGCTCCTT
This sequence comes from Schistocerca nitens, assembly GCF_023898315.1. Taxonomy (NCBI): domain Eukaryota; kingdom Metazoa; phylum Arthropoda; class Insecta; order Orthoptera; family Acrididae; genus Schistocerca; species Schistocerca nitens. The sequence goes on from NC_064616.1 coordinate 317,328,511, forward strand.
GTATGGATAAATGGAAAGCAATTGCAAGTTGAACTATTAACGAGAACATCATTTGTGAGAAGGCATGAATGATTTTGCTGACATTGTTAAGAAGATGCCAGGATCATCAGCTGCCAAAAAAATGTTTAAGGAAAGCTGTGGGTGTTTCAAGGAGCTTAAGATAAGAACCGGCATCCACAGCATTGTGAAGCACAGCGAAACAGCCAGCTCCAACACAAAGGCAGTAGAGAACTTCTTCAGCATCTTAAAGATGCTCGTAGATCCTGAGGGTTATCTGCCACAACAGGTTTTTAATTGTGATGAGACAAGTCTATTCTGGAAAAAGATGCTAAAGCAGAGGAGAATCTATTGCCCTGCTACAAGCCAATGAAAGACTGTCTCACACTGCTATTCTGTGCCAATGCAAGTAGTGATTTTAAAATTAAGCCGCTGCTTGTTTACTATTGAGAAACTCCACAAGCCTTCAAGAAGCGTTAAGTCCAGAAGAGTAGGTTAAATGTGGTGTGGAGGTCCAACAACAAGGCTTGGGTCACATGTGATCTTTTTTGTGATTGGATCAATGAAATGTTATGTCATTCAGTGAAAAAATATTTGCTAGAGATGAATCTGCCTCCCCATGTCTTGCTTGTTATGGACAATGGTCCTGCCCATTCTCCAGGCCTACAAGACCACCTCCTTGAAGAATTTCAATTCATCAAGATCCAGTTTCTGCCTCTCAACACCACTCCATTACTCCAGCCTATGGACCAGCAGATTATTTCTAACTTTAAGAAGCTCTACACAAAAGGACACTTTGAGCATTGTTTTGAGTTGACTGAAGCTGCAAGTCTTACTCTCAGAGAGTTTTGGAAATATCACTTCAACATCGTTGCCTGTGTAACCATGATCAGAAAGATGGGGGCAGTGGTTACCAAGAGAACTCTCACTTCTGCTTGGAAGAAGCTTTGGTTGGAGTGCATTGTCAAATGTGACCCTGAGGTATTTGCATCAGTAACTGTTGAGCCTGCAGTCAACAAGATTGTGTCTTTGACCAAGAGTATGGGACTAGAAGTGGATAACAATGATATCGATGAGCTTATGGAAGATCACAGCCAAGAAATGATTGCCAAAGAGTTTATAGAGTTACAGTGTTTTTCACAGCAGGGAGTTGTGGAGAGGAGTCCTTCAGAGGAGAGGAGGCTGTAACAGCAAAGCAGCAATCTTCTAGCACAATAAGAGAAATGCTGAAAGCATGGGAATCAGTTGCATAATGCATTGAAAATCATAAACCCAATAGAGCAGTGGCTAGGCATGCTACAAATTTGTTTGATGATAATGCTGAGCCACATTTTCGCCAAGTGTTGAAGCGTTGGCAGATTATAGACAGCTTCCTTGTAAAAAAGAATTATGTATATATTGTGAATAATAAAGTACACAATACTTTATATTTAATTTTCTTTGAATAAATAGCATGAATAAGATAAAATGTTTAGTACTTTTTCTGAATGAAACACATTATTATATTTTACATTAATTCATATGGGATAAATTGTTTTGCTTAATGAGTGTTCTGCACTATGAGTAAGATCCTGGAATGAATTAAACTTGCTATGTGAGGTTTCACTGTATAGAAATTACAGAGCAGGTATCTCATTTGGAAATCACATTTGAATGTTGTCCATTCATGAGAAGACCATATTACGCCTCATGTAAGGAGGATGAACATCTATCAGTATGTGTCAGAATTCAAAACTGGCAGAATCATGACCTATCGACACTGTGGAGCATTGTTACATGATACTGCTTCTCATGTTCGTCAGTATCCCATGACTGCCATGTGAATATGAAACTGATGAATTCAGGGCTGCCATACACAATGTCATGCAGGTTCTCAGTGAACCTGTGTGACTAGCACACAGAAACAAATGGCTGTGTTTGTAGCATGAGAAATATTCACATAGACTTTAAGTAGAGCAACTGTTGTTGAGACTTCTCTTAACACAGCAATAGAGAGAGAGACTTGCCTACAGTAGTGTGCATAATGGCAAAACAGGATACAACAGTGGCAGCACATCATCTTTTCAGAAGATTTTCATTTTTGTGTACAGTGTCAAGGTGTACATATTCATAGAGGAACTTTCTGAGTAGAACAAAAGTTGCCAGATTGCAGTTGTTATCGCCATACAGGTCGAGTTTGTGGTATGATGATCTGAGGTTCCACTGGGAACACAACATGATCATCTATAGTATGTTTAGCCTGTAATTTGGACAGCAGGCATTATACGAGGGCGGTTCAGAAAGTAACCTCCGATTGGTCACAGTGCGGGTTGTGGGGGGAGTAGTGACGCCATCTGTGCGTTCACGCACTCAACAGGTCAGTCGGCATCAAGCCGTGGTCGAGTGAACGTCGTACCTGCGCTAGTTTAGTTTTTGTGGCAGTTTGAAATGTGTGCTGCAATAGAAAACCCTGCCAAATGTGAAGTGCGTGCTGTCATAAGGTTTTTTACAGCCAAAGGATATTCTGCAGCAGCTATTCATCGTGAGCTTTGTGCCGTGTACGGACCAAGAGTTATGAGTGAAGGAGTTGTCTGTGAATGGGTACGTTTATTTAAAAGTGGACGAGAAAACGTTCATGATGAAGAGAGGAGTGGTAGACCATCATTGGTGACTGATGAACTCGTTCAGACAGTTGATGCAAAAGTTCGTGAAAATCGACGTTTCTCAATGTCGGAGTTGTCTACTGGTTTTCCACAGATTTCTAAGACTCTCTTGTACGAGATAGTGACAGCAAGATTGGGTTACCGTAAGTTCTGTGCACGATGGGAGCCCAAAATTCTTACCGACCACCACAAAACTCAAAGAATGGCCTCTGCATTAGACTTTGTCACGTTATGAGGACGAAGGAGAACCATTGTTAAACAGAATCGTGACCGGTGACGAAACCTGGATTAAGTACGTGAACCCTGAGACAAAAGAACAATCAAAGATGTGGGCACATTCAAATTCGCCTACCAAACCAAGAAAAGCCTCGCAAGATTTTTCTGCCAGAAAACTGATGGCAACGGTGTTTTGGGATGCCAAAGGGGTGTTGTTGGTTGAATTCATGGAACGTGGTACGACCATTAATCAAGACGTGTACTGTGAAACAATAAAAAAGTTACGACGGGCTATACAGAACAAACGCCGTGGTATGCTGACTTCCGGTATCGTTTTTTTGCACGATAACGCCCGTCCTCACTCTGCTCGCAGAACAACGGCCCTTCTTGAGTCCTTCAAGTGGGACGTTATCAACCATCCACCTTACAGCCCAGACCTGGCGCCAAGTGATTATCACCTCTTCATGCATTTGAAGAAATGGCTCGGGTCACAGCGGTTTGATGACGACGAAGAGCTCAAAGATGCGGTCACAGGCTGGCTCCAGGCACAAGCGGGTGATTTTTATGCAGAAGGAATTTCAAAGCTTGTGAAGAGATACGATAAGTGCCTCAATCGCTATGGAGACTGTGTAGAAAAATAGTGCAAAGATGTAGTTGTAAGATGTATATATTAAAATATTTTTATTTAACTTGGTGTATTTTTTTAAATCAACCGGAGGTTACTTTCTGAACGGCCCTCATATATCTGATGTGTTATTCCCAGTGATTGTACCTTATATTCCAGGTCTCCTCGATGTTATTTTTCAGCTCCTGTTTTCCACGCTGTACTGGTGTACCCCAATACAGGGGGTGTTCAGGTATTACCCTGGCCAGCATAATTTCTACATCTCTCACCCACTGAAAAAATCTGGTCATGGGTTGCTGGTAGATTGACATGCCACCACTTGCCTTTCCCTTTACAGTTTTCATTTTTCAGTTTTATCACATACTAAAAACCTGTGTTCCAGCTCACCAATAAAACCTGAATGGCATTAGATTTGAATCTGTACTAGGATCTGTTAGGCATGTCACATTGTTATATATCAAGAAGTTAACAGTTGCCATAGGAAAAAGTGAAAATTTGTTTGGGAGATTATTTGGTGTTGTATCTGGAAGAGACCAGGAAGTTCAGCAAATCGTGAAGTATCATGTAATATAGTTCTCTGCCACTAAAAAATTATTAAAATAAATTAGCCTTCATGTTTGTCAAAGAATTAGTTAGAACAAGCAGACAGATGATAAACATGTCACATACACTAAAGAGCCAAAGAAACTAGTACACCTACTATATTTTTTACAAATGTAGTGTTCATTATCTTACTTGAACACATCATCTCCAATGAGAAAAAACTGACCAGTCACATCCAGTTTAGTCCAGCACCATCTATTGAGTGTACAAAGTACCTGAAATGCCATCCAGCCACAACCTTTCTTTGTACCTGCTAGTCGTGACATGCAAAGCCATGACTTCTCGTTGGCTGACCCCTTGTGATCGTGCCTGCCACTGGCCATGGGCTGGCATCACTAACTCCTACCACACTGCGAGTCAAGTAGGTGCAGCTTGGGCATCAAGTACTAACTGCCATTCCACCCCCCACGTAGACTCCCCAGTTAAAAAAATCCACTTTATCCAATCCAAGATGGGGATGTTGTTGTCCGTACACCTCCCTTCTATGCATGTTATTTTCGAACACAGAAGAAATTGGAGCATACATGTATTAATACAGCACTAAAGTATCGCTCTTAGTGTGAAAATCCTGTACGACAATATACACTGAAGAGCCAAAGAAACTGGTACACCTGCCTAATATCATGTAGGGACCCCATGAGCATGCAGAAGTGCCACAAAATGATGTGGCATGGACTCAACTAATGTCTGAAGTATTGCTGGAGGGAACTGAAACCATGAATCCTACAGGGCTGTCCATAAATCTGCATGAGTATGTGGGAGTGGAGATCTCTTCTGAACAGGACGTTGCAAGGCATCCCAGATATGCTCAATAATGTTCAAGTCTGGGGAGTTTGGTGGTGTTTAAACTCAGAAGAGTGTTCCTGGAGCCATTCTGGATGTGTTTTCTGTGATGCGCAACCACCCCTCCTCCCCCTCATTGTAGGCACCTCACTCTATCCCACAAAGAATATCCCACCCTGTCAGCCTTGCAATATGGCTATCGCATTTTTTCTATGCTTAGTGCCTTCCCCACCATGCTGCCCACTTGGTCATTTTTTGAGTTCACTCCAGCTACAAGTTGCAAAACAAAACTGCAAATATCTGCCAAAACAACAGAAAAAATGTATGTGCCAACCCATAGGAAAGACACCTGGTAAATATGAGTTACTGTAATTCCATCTGTCACAATAGTGCATCATTCAGAGATACGAGAATTATTTTTAGTTCTTGTTGTGTACATTAGCATTGTATCTACCATTTGTAGAGTCTGTGTGTTATTTATAGATATAGATGGTTCCATGATTTACTTTTATGTGGTGCTGCTGTTGAATAGGTATATAGAGCTGCTTTGTGTTAATCACTCTTTGGAGACAATTTCATATACTGTAGGAGTGGCATCACTTACATGTTGTCAGTAGATTTCAGACCTGTCGTTTAATGCACTGTGTTGATATATTAAACTTTTGATGATCTAGTAGATTGAATGATAGTTTGAAACCAGGCTTTATCTGCAGTGGCAATGAAGTAGAATAAGTTTGTAGCCACATAATTTTTCATTCATTTCTTCAAATACTATGCAATCAGTAATTTTCCATGTGTTTTGCTACAGAAGGAAATTAGACTGGTATTGAATTAATGGATTTTTTTTCAGGTGATAATAGATGAGTTAGTGCGTAACATTCTTACATATGAAAACTGATAGGAGATGGGTTTAGTGTGGTAGGCATCAACCATTTGTCACGGTAGGGCTTTCCACATTTATGTTCTTTTGTGCAATTATCTTGTATTTTAGTTTCATTCCCTTGTTGAGCTAATTTTTCTGTGGGACTTGATTAACAGCAACAAGTGCTATTATACAGAATCATTGCAGTCCTTTATCTTTGATTATAAACACATGTTTAGTTTTGTTTTATGAACATGTGAAGAAACTTTTGAGGTAGTTAGTGTTTTATTTACTTTCTGTGGGGCTAAAAGGAGTCCATACTTTAATGATTGTACTTTTACCTGTTTAGGGGAATCACAAAACATGCTGTTTCAGTACACTGGTTCTAAGACTTCATTTTTACCAGTAATTCAAATGCCATTTACACCCTCATCTGGAACAACTTTTCCAGTGTACTGATGCTTTTGGCAGCTCCTAATTTCTTTTACATTACCTTATTTTAACTTTGTGTTGTTTTTCATGGCAATCAGAGATGAGTTTCAACATTTGTTTCATGGCACAGTTTCTTCACACAGCTGAGGGGCCAGACCACTATAATCTATTCCATCAATCTGTGTTGTGATTTTATATCCATGGCGATTGCCTTCAGTGGCTCAGCTAATTTTGCTCTCCCCTGTCTGATTCTTATCCTCTTGCTGTGTCACCAATGATATTCTTTACTCTTTCATTTTCTGGCTGTACCAATTTCCTATTTTGTCTTTCCCAGCCAAGATTGCTGAAGCATCATGTTTCCCTTCTTGCCATGTCCAACTAGCACTCCTCTCATTTTCTTGCCATTGTGAGTGAGCTTTTCTCTTGGCATAACCAGTATCTATAACACATCAAGCACGCAAGTGCATATAGCTTTTGCAGTACAAAAGCAATTTTATTAATGAAGTTTTTTAATACTGGGAATACTTATGGTGTCATTGTGTTTTATCCAATTATTATATTATAATGTAACATATTCTCAAAGGATAAGATTAATACTTTCAAATTATTGTATGACTTCTGATTGGAAGTCCAGTGATTCTGTGATATGAAAATCAACATCACTTTTCCCCTGAACAATCTGATTGACTACAAACAATTATAAAATTAGACATTTAGTATTGATTGTTATTTACATCATTGATAAATCCCAGAAATTTAACTACATATAAATCCCCCCCCCCTCCCCACTTACACTAACTACAAACAATTGTAACATATCCCTCCCACAGATTTAAGCTCCCACAAGCGTCAATGCCCCACTAACATGAGCCTTATGGAAGGGAGAAGTATTGTACAGGGTGCCAAGCCAGTTATAGTTACTGAAGTAATTCATTGATACTTTATTGAGAATTTTAAATTTACTTTGATTCATGTAGCTGAACCAGCCTACATGCTTAAGTCCACAGCATGAGTTCTTGCAGTGTGTGACCAACAGACTTGACCCTTCAGGACAGAGGCAGTTCTTTCTGGTAAAAGCAGCTGACAGGTTAACCTTTCAGCCTTCTGGTGAATGCACTAAATTACTCATGCCACCGATCTGTCAATAGGGAGGCATTGTTCCTAATGGCCATATCCTGGGGAGAAGAAAACAGTGAAGTCACTCTCTTGGTTTCCATATTTAAGGCAGAACAGGCACTCATCTTGGTTTGTAGCTTTCAGGTGTAGCAGATGGCCTTGTACATTCTGCCATTTGCCTCCATCTCTCCTCTCTCTGACCAGTCACCAGCTAGTTCAATCATGAAACAGATTTCTCTCCTCTTTCTATTCCCATATTCAACTATCACTCAGTCTGTTGGACACTCCTCCAGTCCAGCCTGGACATGCACTTACATACACCTTACTGTCAGAATAAAGTCAAAAGTTTTTCTTACTCCCCTCTTTCATTTCAAACTGCCTCCCTTCTGGCACTCATTCTGATACTTGGTACAGACCACCTCCATACCAGTTGTGGTATGTACATATTGGTGTCAGAAGTTTGGATCACATACCATTTGGCCCAAAAAATTGCTGGAGATCCATGGTCCACATCCAACACTGTGTGGCTAGTCAGAAGTATTCATCACTATTTCATCATGTGAGCTGGGAGCTGTCCACAGTGCACTGCAGTGGCACATTGCTTCATGCTGGTATAAAGTTCACAGAGTCCACTGTGCCACTTGATACATGCCACAGCACAGGCAGAGTTCCAGCACCAGTGGAACAAGCCCCACCATGTTGCTGCGTGCTGACCATGTACATGCAACATTGTTATTGGAGTTGCATACAAATATGTTTGCCCATCACGGTCTGCCAGACAGGGGCAGTTGGAATTTACCAATCTCTGCATGCCACTTCCATGGCTTCACCAAGCACATGGGTGCAGTATGTAGTCAATGCAGCTCACCTACCATTGCTGCCACCTGAAGGTGTTGGCCGTCAGCTGCCCATTTGTCTCCAAAATTAGTTGTTTTTTTCTGTATGGCTTTTCTTTCATTTATACTCTGCCAACCTCTAACTGTTTCTTTTTTGGTGCTAGTTTCATGAAATTTACTTTCATTTTTATCTTATTCACTATATCACATGTTATTTTGACTAGAATCATATTATCACCATTATTAAATTACAAAGCTGTATTATTTTTTGCTTATCGTTTTGGAAATCTACATTTTAAACATTGAGAAAGTCTGTGTAATATTAAACAAGCAGTGCCAACTAAAAATCCATCACCAGAACAGTCATCAGTTTTATTACATACAAATTAAAATTACCTGAATACTGGTGATTCGATAGAGATTTCCTTAAACTCACTATAAAACGTGAGAATAAACAGGCAGAAGCTGACAGAAACAACCCATTCAGATATAGCACTTACTAGGTGCGTTACATATCCACGATCAGTGGGTTTCCATTTCATTGGATCTTCTCCTGAATAGGAAATACAAAATTATTGAGAATTTATGCATCTATGAATATGGCAGCAGCTATATTATTGAACATTACAAATTACTTTCTATGTAATGATTAATAAATTCAGTGTTATACACTACATTGCATTGTATAAGATCCTTACTATACAGTGTCTGATCAGATAACTGCATAATTTCAACTATACTCCAGTTCTTGAAATCACTAATACCCTCTTGTAGGATATTGAACTCTCTTCGACTCAAACACAATATTAGACTGTGATACAAATACACATTTTGGACTCAAGCTTAAGACTAATGAAACTCCAGCTCTTTATACTGCAATTATTATTTTGTGGTTTTAAAATTACATGCTTTATATATACATCCATGTTTGTTCTAATGGGACACAATTAGCAGCCTAAACTAGAAAAATGCTAGCATTGGCATAGTACAATAACTACAGCACCAGTTTTTTTTTTCTGACAGAAAAGTGTGTTATCTCTATGAAATAAGGTATTCTCTGTCATAAAATATAAATTCAGAAGTTAAAAATGGAAATTGTAAGCCATGTTCAGGTCTTCACAAGGGGGCATTGCCTTATTGTAGCACTGACTGTGTGGGCAAAGAGGTCTATGAATTCACATGAAATATCAAAACTAAATGAGTGTCTTCCTAATTTATAACTTATGATCAGCATGCTCAATTTAAGCTGATGTCAAAGCAATATATGATCAAATTCATTCAAGAAAGCTTGACTTCTTTGGATAACTGAACAAAAGTTGTGTACAAAAACAATACAGAGCGAGTAAAACCAAAAAACCTGTGAAAAGAATGCACACACAGACTGCTATGACATGCTATTTGCGATGAACTATGTAAACTCCAAAAGCAAAAAAAGTGCTCTTCAATAGACAAGAAATAATGAGGATAGTAACGCCCTTAAAATAGGTCATAGTAAGTAAAAGTAGGGAAGTTTTATGCTGAAAAATGTGCAGGTGCAAGACACAAGATGTTATTATTAACATGTTGTCGTGGATAACTCTGGCTAGTTTACTAAATCACAGACTGCCACCAAGATCTTTTGTGTCATCCATAATCAAACTGAAATCACAACTGAAATATGGTTTTAGCAAAAAGAAAAAAAAAGGGTAAAGAATTTTAATAAACTTCACTGGGTGATCGTTCTCGATGGAGCAATGACATAGAATTTCAAAGAATTCCAGAATATTGTGAACAGGCTACTTTCAAAAACAACTAAAACAAAAGTGATTCTGTGCACTCATTTCATAGGGGAGACTGGAATAATATACCATATAATGATGGAAAGTGTTGACCAGTGAAGTCATGCTAATATAGCAGATGTTAACTGTTTTTTAAGGAGGAGTGATTATATGGGACATGGACTGCATCTGGTTATGAAAAGAATTCTTTGTAGGAAGATATGTTATTCAGCTGTGCTACTTGGAATTTCGAACTGACTAAACAGTTAGTCAAAATACACAATTGTGTTTGGACATTTCAATGTCAATTTCATGGGTAACTGCAGAAAAGGATAGCAACTGATCAATCAGCTAAGAATGTACAATGCTGATACACATAGTGATTCTTATTAACATTTAAAAACCTCTGAAGTGACATAGGTGATGATCAGACAAATAATTTACTGTAAGACCACAAATGTTGGGAAATACCACAAAAATGAATGACAAACATTGAACATGTGAGGCCACCAGATGACGTATCTTGCCACGCAAGCAGCGATTAAGCCACGCCTGACCATCCCAACCCAAGTCAAGTATTCACATCCGTGTGGCTCTGCAGTTATGTGTCTGACTTCAGTGTGTCAGGCTCAGGGTCTGAGTCATGCATTGAGCAGACAGTATTTTTTTCATCGCATGACACAAATATGTGTTTACATTGAGGTATTAATTTATTAATTTACTTACCAGTTTCATGGTCTCTGCTGGTTTATTGCAAAGTACTGTACAACAAAAAGCTACCATGCTGTGCCACAATCAAATGAGTATAAGCTTCTGAATTGCATCATTACCAGTAAATGACCTGCATTGTCTTTACAAAAAAAAAAAAAAAAATATATATATATATATATATATATATATATATATATATATATATATATATATATATATATATATATATATATATATATATAAGAGGCGAGAGAGAAAGTGAGAGAGAGAGAGAGAGAGAGAGAGAGAGAGAGAGAGAGAGAGAGAGGAGAACAGGAAAGAAACACAGTATAAGAACTTCGTTACAGTAAGGACAATAATTCTTTACCTTCTACATTTACAACAGCTCACATTTACAAAAGGTGTTTTAAATTTGCTCCATTTGCTTCAATGCAACCTCTGCATCATTCACTCATCCATTTACACATGGGCTCAAAAACACCCTCTGTATTATGGATGTGACATTACATGGTCACCATTTGTTATACACCTTAGGGGTATTTCCCAACATTCACAGCCCCAAGTGTCTCCTATTAATTTACTTGTCTTGCACTATCCATGTCATTAGGGTTTTTTTTTTAAATGTTTATAAAGAATGTGTAGAAGGTACCACGAGGTGTTAAAGCAAATGTGAAACTACTGTTGACCAAACATTCATTGATAAATCAAAATGTGGCAATAGAGCTGAGCCCATTGATACAAGTTTCTTTGATCAACAAGCAATTAAATTGATTTTAAAGAAATCTCACAAGAAATGCAATACTGACAAATATGTAGATAGAAGATTAATTAATGATGAAGGCATTAGGGGCTTCAATCACATATTGAAAAATGTCAGCTGGAACAAGGACACTGACAGTTCTGTACCAGTAGAATCCTAAGAAATGTTGATCTTATGTCAAAGCGGTAGGTGGATCAAAACAAAATGTCCAGACACTCTGTGACCAAAATGGTACTGAAACAGAGGATGACAGACTAAAGGCCGAAATACTAAATGTATTTTTCCAAAGCTGTTTCACAGAGGAAGACTGCACTGTAGTTCCTTCTCTAGATTGTTGCACAGATGACAAAATGGTAGATATTGAAATAGATGACAGAGGGATAGAGAAACAATTAAATTTGCTCAAAAGAGGAAAGGCCCCTGGACCTGATGGGATACCAGTTCGATTTTACACTGAATACGTGAAGGAACTTGCCCCCCTTCTTGCAGCAGTGTACCGAAGGTCTCTAGAAGAGTGTAGCGTCCCAAAGGATTGGAAAAGGGCACAGGTCATCCACGTTTTCAAGAAGGGTTGTTGAAAAGATGTGCAGAACTATAGACCTATATCTCTAACGTCGATCAGTTGTAGAATTTTGGAACACGTATTATGTTCGAGTATAATGACTTTTCTGGAGACTAGACATCTACTCTGTAGGAATCAACATGGGTTTCGAAAAAGACGATCATGTGAAACCCAGCTCGCGCTATTCGTCCACGAGACTCAGAGGGCCATAGACACGGGTTCCCAGGTAGATGCCATGTTTCTTGACTTCCGCAAGGCATTTGATACAGTTCCCCACAGTCGTTTAATGAACAAAGTAAGAGCATATGGACTATCAGACCAATGGTGTGATTGGATTGAAGAGTTCCTAGACAACAGAACGCAGCATGTCATTCTCAATGGAGAGAAGTCTTCCGAAGTAAGAGTGATATCAGGTGTGCCGCTGGGACTGTTGCTGTTCACCTTATACATAAATGACCTGGTGGATGACATCGGAAATTCACTGAGGCTTTTTGCGGATGATGCTGTGGTAAATCGAGAGGCTGTAACAATGGAAAATTGTACTGAAATGCAGAAGGATCTGCAGTGAATTGACGCATGGTGCAGGGAATGGCAACTGAATCTCAATGTAGACAAGTGTAATGTGCTACGAATACATAGAAAGAAAGATCCCTTATCATTTAGCTACAATATAGCAGGTCAGCAACTGGAAGCAGTTAATTCCATAAATTATCTGGGAGTATGCATTAGGAGTGATTTAAAATGGAATGATCATATAAAGTTGATCGTTGGTAAAGCAGATGCCAGACTGAGATTCATTGGAAGAATCCTAAGGAAATGCAATCTGGAAACAAAGGAAGTACGTTACAGTGCGCTTGCTCGCCCACTGCTTGAATACTGCTCAGCAGTGTGGGATCCGTACCAAATAGGGTTGATAGAAGAGAGAGAGAAGATCCAACGGAGACCAGCGCGCTTCATTACAGGATCATTTAGTAATCGCGAAAGTGTTTTGGAGATGATAGATAAACTCCAGTGGAAGACTCTGCAGGAGAGATGCTCAGTAGCTCGGTACGGGCTTTTGTTGAAGTTTCAAGAACATACCTTCACCGAGGAGTCAAGCAGTATATTGCTCCCTCCTATGTATATCTCACGAAGAGACCATGAGGATAAAATCAGAGAGATTAGAGCCCACACAGAGGCATACTGACAATCCTTCTTTCCACGAACAATATGAGACTGGAATAGAAGGAAGAACCAATAGAGGTACTCAAGGTACCCTCCGCCACACACCGTCTGGTGGCTTGCGGCGTATGGATGTAGATGTAGATGTAGATTCAATAGTCTTGTCTAATTATAATTACTGTTATAATATTTCATTCCCTCTAAACAGAATTACAATTAACAAAAAATCAAATGCATGGATAACAAGCAAAATCAAAAAGGCATCAGAAAGTGTTTGATATATAAATATTCAAAGCAGAATACTACTTTGAAACCATATGTGAAGTGCAATAGGCATAAGTACCGGGAAGCTGTAGAGGCTGCAAAAAAGCAGTATAATGATTTATACATCAGACAGGGGAACAACAAAATGAAATCAACATGGGAAGCTGTTAATAATCATACAGGCAGCATGATAAAGCAAGTAATAAATTCACCATAAAACACAAAAATGAAATTGTTGCTGATCCACTTCTAATAGACAATGTATTTAATAGTCATTATACTAATATAGCTCAAAATCTGATCACAAGTAAATATAATCAAAACACAATGGTAGAAATTCCAATAGGTGAAAGTACAATGCACCTATATCCAGTAACACTCAAATAAGTACAAAGGGTTATCACTAAATATGCAAAATGTATTTTGACAAAGCCAATTGCATTGTAAACATGCTAAATGGCTAATAAATAAACATATAAACATATGAACTAAACTAAAGACAAAAATGACCTGTGGATTTGATGGTAGCCCTGACAAAAGTATTGCATATACTGGTAGTGCTGGTAATACTGTCCCTCAACTTGTTGACATAACTGGTGACTCCTTTGCCCCTGAAGTGTTTCCAAGAGGACTTAAGCCATAAACAGTAATACTAGTGTATAAAAATGGTGGCAAGTTTGACATCAGAAATTTTAGACCACTAACAATATTATCTTAAAAAAGAATTGAAATATAATGTACGGTATAATAGAGTGTTAGACCTCCTAAACAAAAACGAAGAGCTTATAAATGTGTAGTATGGTTTCAGAAAAGACAAATCAATGCAAATAGCTTTCTTCAGTTTCCTAAAACTTGTTTACAAAGCTGTAGAGGATAATGCAATAATTTGTGGATTGTTTGTGGACCTTTACAAAAGATTTTGACCTCATAAATCATTATCTAGTTCTTTTAAAACTATATGTTTGACGTGTCCATGGAGTTTCCTATGACCTGTTAAAGTCAGATATATCTGATAGGAAAAGAAGAATAGAAATTTATCATGAAGGTAAAGTGTACTGAATATGAAAATGTTAATTATGCCACAGAGTTATGTATTGGGACTATTATTGTTCTTGGTTTTTATTAATGACCTATCATAACAATTTTTGATATTATTTGCTGATGATGCAAGCTTCTTTATGAAAAGAAAGACTGATTATGAATAGCAGCAGAAAACTAATAGAACAACAGATGTAGCAGAAAAATGATTTAAAGATAATTGTCTAATTCTTAATGATAAGAAAACTGTTTGAATGACCTTCTACCATAGAAGAAATAAAACAAAAACCAACACAATGGCTACATTAGGAAACAACGAAATTCAGCAAAATAATTATATTAATTTTTTAGAAATATGTGTCGATTGACATATAAGATGGGAAAAGCAAAAAGTTAAGCAAGTGCATACCTACTAAGAATATTCAATGACTGGTGCAATACTGAAATAAGTGTACCTATTATGCCTATGTGCATAGTCTCCAAACAAGAGAATGGTCTAGTCCAACATGTCAAAACCTACCCTGAAATTTTTCAGATAGGAAGAACATACTGAGAGAAACACACTGTTAACTAAAATGCAATGTGTCTATGGAGTGATGAAAGCAAACATTTTCCTTACACCAGGGACATGTGATGAAACAAACATTAATGCATTAAATTCATAAGGTGTGGTATTGCAAACTGACAATGCAGAAATGACTGAAGTTTAATAATACTGTTCCGCTGATAAAGCTGGAATGAGAAAGAGCTATAGGAAATTATATTGTCATAATTTTCTGAAAAATGCTTTACACTGTTGAAAATTTTTATCGAGAGGCTGAAACACACTATTAGTTCCAGGTGAAATCTGAAGTGTATTAAAAGTATTTTCATTGTCCTCTTGAAGACAGTGGTGTATTATGTTTAGGCCAAGAGCCCAACAAAAACAATGAATTATTTTTTGCAACTGATAAGAAGATATTTTGGATGTAATACTGAAACTTATTCTCTTTGATTCTTCCACACTTTTCTACACAGATTACAATATTTTTGCAGCTGAAAAGTGTTTTTTTTTTTTTTTTTTTTTTTTTTTTTTTTTTTTTTTTTTTTTTTTTTGAGGTTCCTGAAGACATACACTGAAGAGCCAAAGAAAATGGTACACCTGCCTAACATCATGTGGGGCCCCCATCAGCATGCAGAAGTGCCACAACACAACGTGGTCTGGACTCAACTAATGTCTGAAGTATTGCTGGAGGGAACTGACACCATGAATCCTACAGGGCTGTCCATAAATCTGCGAGAGTACGAGGGAGTGGAGATCTCTTCAGAACAGGACATTGCAAGGCATCGCAGATACGCTCAATGATGTTCATATCTAGGGAGTTTGGCGGTGTTTAAACTCAGAAGGGTGTTCCTGAAGTCATTCTGGATGTGTGTAGTGTTGCATTCTCCTACTGGAATTGCCCAAGTCTGTCAGAATGTGCAATGGATATGAACAGATGCAGGTGATCAGACAGGGTACTTACATGCATGTCACCTGTCAGAGTATCTAGACATATTAGAGGTCCCATATCACTCCAACTGCACACACCCCACACCATTACAGGGCCTCCACTAGCTTGAATAGTCTCCTGCTGACATGCAGGGTCCATGGATTCTTGAGGTTGTCTCCACACCCATGCACATCCATCCACTTGATACAGTTTGAAACAAGACTCGTCTGACCAGGCAACATGTTTCCAGTCATTAACAGTCCAATGTCAGTGTTGAGGGGTCCAAGTGAGATGTAAGGCTTTGTGTCATGCAGTCATCAAGGGTACATGAGTGGGCCTTCGGCTCTGAAAGCCCATATCGATGATGTTTCTTTGAATGGTTCACACGCTGACACTTGTTGATGGCCCAGAATTGAAATCTGCAGCAATTTGCAAAAGGATTGCACTTCTGTCACATTGAATGATTCTCTTCAGTCACTGTTAGTCCCATTCCTGCAGGATCTTTTTCTGGCTGCAGTGATGTCAAAGATTTGGTGTTTTACTGGATTCCTGATATTCATGGTAAACTCGTGAAATGGTCATATGGGAAAATCCCCACTTCGTTGCTACCTCAGACATGCTGTGTCCCATTGCTCATGTGGCAACTATAACACCATGTTCAAACTCACTTAGGTCTTGATAACATGCCGTTGTAGCAGCAGTAACCAATCTGACAACTGTGCCAGACACTTGTTGTCTTATATAGGTGCTGCTGCCACAGCACCATATTCTGCCTGTTTACATATCTCTGTATTTAAATAGGCATGCCTATACCAGTTTCTTTGACACTTCAGTGTATATAAAACTGCTGAGACAATAATCCACTGATACTTACTTATCACAGGCATTGTTTTATATGAATGTGTCTTAGAACTCTCCAATGGCAAAGAGACTGTATTGCCTATACCAGTTTCTTTGGCACTTCAGTGTATATAAAACTGGTGAGACAGTAATCCACTAATACTTACTTATCACGGGCATTGTTTTATATTAATGTGTCTTAGCATTAACCATAGGCACAGAGGCTGTATATTTTTTTGCTCAGTATGATAAAGTGCAGTTTGTATGCAGTTCTTGCATGAAACCTGACTGATTGGCTTTATACACAGCATTTTGGGGGATAACAAGAGGCTTCATCTTCACATCAGCTATGAATTTCTCTATAGTATTATTTATTAATGACAGCATTCCTGCATGTTTACTTGTAGTAAACATCGCAATTTTGCAACTTCCTTTTCTGGAAATCAGTAATGTTCACCTCACTTGCAATTCAGAGGGCCTCATAGATCTCCCTCGGTAATGATGCTTTCACTCTCAATAGCAGTTCTAAATCTTTAGAATTGTTTTTCTTTCACACTTTTGCAAAATTCATTATTGTGCATATTTCATGCAAACCCTTCTTACATTTATAAAATTGATATTCAGATTTTGTGAAATGAAACTGGCTTTACACACTGCTTAACTTTAAGTGTTTTCTCCCTCCTTCATTTATCCAAAAAATTTACAGTTTTTGTTTTTCTGTTGCCAAAAGCTATTTCTGTAATGTTTTCTTTGGGCTAGGAAGATACGATATTTTTTTGGGCTTCAATTAGAACAATAGCCAATGTTGAAACACAATTCACAGAACTGTCAGTTATTTCCTGTTTTTTCTAATATTTACACAATTTCTAACTAAATGTTGATATGTTCCAAACGAATGTCCAATAAATTAACTAATAAATAACACTTATTTAGGTCTGCAGGAAAAGTAGGCTAGTTCCAGTGCATACTATGTTCTTCACATTTTATATTTGCAAGGTTGAAAACAATAACTGTATTCCACATTACTGTGAAACTCTGGGACCTGCTCAAAGACCTATACCATTAGCAAACATACGCGAAGAAAACATGAAGAAAATTAATTCATTTTTATCATAATTGTTAACACTTAGTGATATTGTAAAGACAACTGCTAATTATTAAGGATATTAAATGAGTTGCAAATTTGAGTGAATAGTAACTGTGAACAACTGTATCAGAGAAACTATCAAAAGAATCTGAAATTTGCCTTACAAATTATGGCCATGTTGTGCCGTGATATCTGTCTACTGATGTGGTATGGTAGCTCTTGCTGTGTTTAGTGTTCGCTGTCTGCTACAGCTATGGGAGGGGTGTATGTTGCTCCAGCCCCTTGGTGAGCTACAAATTTGGCAATTTTATAACTTTTTTTCAAAAATACTTGTGGCATGTCTTAGCAACAAAAATTTTGACCCAGTGTTGCTTTCAGTATATTGCCCCTGTATAAAAAATTTCAGAGCTCGTTTCAACATATCAGACTGAACCGTTACCTTATAAGGTATGGTATACTATTCTTGGTATACATCACTTTTGCAAAGCTGTCTTTTAAACATGTGACATAAGGGTGAACCAGGATACTTCATAGACTGGCTAGCAACAGACTGTCACTCTGGAAGAGCTGAGAAAAATTTAAAACAGGATGAAGGGCACAATGAAAGGTAGTTGAAGCCTTGATGGAGGATGTACTTCAGCATTCACAGATGCCTGTATTTTATCAGAAGGGCTTGTTTAATGTGGAAGGAATGGTAGCTGTTAAATAGGAGGTACTGTTGATAATTGGTGCACTTTGTATTGACAGAGTCTCTCACATAGCTGTTGAAGAGATTGATGTCAGTCTCATGCAAGATGGTATGCTGAGCTGAAGACGGCGAAATGTTATGGATAGCAGAGAAGAGATTAAGGCTGTTAGGGAATGAGGATAGTATCATAGACCTGGATTCACATCATGAAGATATCATCAACAAGTTAAGATCCTAGATGACTAGAAAGGATTCCTCTAGATGGCCAATAAATACGTTGAAATATGAGTGTGCCATTAGGATTCCCCAAACTCTCATTTGGCTTTGTTTATAAATTTTGCATCAAAGAAGTAGTAGTTGGGTGAAGATATAATTGGTCACCTGATCAATTAATGGCTACCACCAAACTGTGGCCAAGAGGAAAGTTGCCTACCCTGTGGCAGAACTTTCTTCTGAGCACAACATATTCAACTGCAATGGCTCTTTCACAACTCATACCACCTGGACTCCCAACCCCAGTATCAGTGCCTCTAAATTACATGGACAGGAACTGTCTCCTGGCCTGATTCTCTCCTAGCCCCTCTCCCACACCAATCTCCACTTCTCTCCTCCTGATTCTCACTTCAGTTCATCACTCTTATCCCATTCTCTTGCTGCATCTCCTTTCCCACCACCAGTCCCCTCTCCCTCCATCACTCCCTTCCCCCTTGTTCCCCTTACCCACTGCACCCAATACAACCCTGCACAATTGAGCTAAAGAAAAGGAAAAATTTAGACAGCCAGTACAACATAACTATGTATGTGTACTTGTGTTTCTGTCAGTTGGCTTTGAAGGAGTACTTATATTATTTCACTAAGATTTCCAAGGGCAGTGTGTGTGTGTGTGTGTGTGTGTGTGTGTGTGTGTGTGTGTGTGTGTATGTGCTGGATGCATGGCTTAATTATTATTGCCTCTGTGCAGAAGTGAGAACACATGTTATTTAGCACACTATAAGTTAAACTAAATTTCATGGGATTATTATGTTACAGCACATTTGCCTGCTATGATTCAATGGAAATGCTGGAGGGCTATGTGATCAGGCAATTACTCTCCCAGCTGTTAATGTCTTATTTGAGAGTGAAAATGTTACAGTTAATTCAAGAAGTTCTTCAGTTGACCTCAGAAGGCTTAGTGTATCTCACTGCAATCAAGGAAAATCCCTGACTGCACCATACAAAGGGAAAGGAAAAATTTAGCCATCTGGGTTCTGTGTACAGCAGTCAGACATGCTAGTAATAAACAGGAAAGAAAAATATAGCAGTATCGGTGGTAGTTGAAGCAACATTGAGATCTTAAATTATGTTAATAATTTGTAAACTGCTTCATTCCATTTCAGTACAATATACTGTTCAAGTAAGTCATGGAACATGCAATTAGCTATAACAGGATAGAAAATCTGCGGGCTTTGCTTTGAAATTGTGTATCTTTAGAACAATGAAAGTGCTGTTTCCAGAATGTGCCATGTGTGCATGCTGTGCTACAGAGTGATGTATTCATTCTGAAAACCATCCTCTAGTCCACAGCTAAGCCATTTCTTTGCAATACCCTTTTGAGTGCAAGTTCTGCAAGCTACACAGGAGAACTGTGCAATTTGGTAGGTGAAAGAGAGGTACTGGGCCAAGTTTCTTGTTCCATGTCCTGGTACAGGACAGGAGGGTTCAAAATGTCCACCCTTGGCACATACAAAAAATATTGTCAGTGAATTCATCCTGTGCCAAATATAGTAGAATGGATGATGCAGGTATACATATGTGATATAGATTATACATTTAAACTAAAAAAGAGAAGTATGTATTTCCAACCTATCATTTTTTGGCAATGACCAAGCAAAATATAACTTTTGATAGAAATCATGAAATTATCAGCTGTCTGTTTTACATAAAAATATTACAAAACTTTGTTACCAACATAGAATATAAAATTATACTACTCAAGATAAACACAGTGTGATTTGTCACACAATGGTGCAAATATAATTAACACGTGAATGTAAGATCAATCAAAGCAATAACCTTTTTCTTTTAGTATGCAGATAGTTATCAGAATGGTGTGTAACTTTGAATGAAGATCATTGATATGCAGTGTTCATCACTAGCATATCATACAACTGGAAATTCTGGCAAAATGAATGTACACTTTTGTGAATTGTTCTCAAAGGAATTGTACTCAGTGAATCATATGATGTAAGAGTGAGTTCCATCAGCAACAAAAGGGAGGGAATGTGCTCTAGATTATCTGCATTAAAACTAACAGTAGATTCCAAATAATGTTCAAGCCAAGGGATTGGAAAGACCAGATGTAATGTTGAAGTTTATTTGCATAGTTATTGTATCATATCTGTATAAAGTTAGCAGCCTCAAATGGGTCGTAGTTACCTTTGGGAGCTACATCTGTATCAAATGTCAAAGTTGGTTATGTAAAAATTCTATGTAACAGTTCTTCATAATTTATCCTCAGATAGTGACAAAAAGGGCCAACAGGAAATCTTGGATTTTGACTCACACCATCACATAGCCACATTCATTTAGGCTGTCCAGTTCATTAGTCTCTTAGTACATTTGCCATCTGTAAACCTGACTCATTGTTGGCAACAGTGTGAAGGGTGACTCATTCTGTTATATTACTGTTGACTGAGTTTTATCATTTGTGCCACTTTAGTTCTCTAGCTCTTTGTGAGAACGTTCTTTAGTGTTTAATGCATGTAGTCACAGGGGAATGATTGGCAACCATTGTTAACCAACACTGATTGTCTTGCCATGGGTGGTGCTGCCTTTATTATCTTGAAAGTAAACTGGCTCCATAGCTGAAGTTGCTATGTCAGAGTAGTAGAGTGATACTTGAAGGAGGAGGAGATAAATGTTTAACATTCCATCAACAGTGAGGTCATTAGAGATGAAACACAAGCTAAGAATAGGGAAGGATCAGGAAGGAAATCAGCTATGTCCTTTTAAAGGAACCATCCTGACATTTGCCTCATGTAATTTAGGGAAATCATGGAAAACCTAAATCAGGATTGCCTCCCGAATATGAGTCCTTTAGTGATACTTGAACCAGATGTAGAATGATAATGGTGGTAGAAAGTTTCACCACCAGTATGTGGTTGGAAAAGAGAGGGAGGGAGTGAGTGAGTGAGTGAGTGAGTGAGTGAGTGAGTGAGAGAGAGAGAGAGAGAGAGAGAGAGAGCGAAAGGTAGTAGAATCTCAAAACCTTTCATCAGTGTCCCAGTGTGAAGCATCTCACACTGTTAAAAACAGTCTGCTGGATTTTGAAATTAAGCTCAGTGGGCATAGTTGCACTATTCAATAGGAATAGGCTGTGTGTTCTCACTGAGTTTCCTGCTCCCCTCCCCTTTCATTATCAACAACAACACTCACTGTTGAATTTACAGTACCACCATGAAAGCTGCTGGAATGGCCTATTGTCTAAAGGCTTGAAAAATTTCACAAGCCATATAATATCATTATTAAGTTGTCTTGGGAACTGTGTCACCTCACATACTTAACTGTCTGACTGTTTGATACAGATTTTTGAGCTGAGCTGAGTGACAATTGTCATTGAAACTAAGACAGAATTTTCATTTTGTCTTACCTCTATCCAGTCAGTTGCACACATAAAAAATTAACACACAGCCTAATGTGCCATATTCAACCTCTGTTTCCTGCTAAAATAGGACATGACTGATCAACCTTACAAATATAAAATGTGATGTTAAACTGAAATATTAAATGGCAGGGAAAGACTTTTGCACCCCCCTCCCTCCTCCCTACCCAAAAAAAAAATCTCTGATACCTGTTTGTCAGATATGTTGCAGGGTGCCTTACAGTGCATTATTAGATTGTGTTCGTGGGAAAAATTGCATATTTTACTTATTAGCTACGATGAAAACTGTACAGTGTGCCTTTGCACAAGAAAATTGCTACACTCTTTTTCCGTACCAGTACTCATATCTTTATCAGACTTCATACAACACTAAATCATACATAAGGCAGTTATTATTTGCTTTTAAATGTAACTAAGCAATGATTAACATTCAAAAACAAAAGTGGAATAGCATCTCATTTCGTCTAACAAAACGATGTATTGTGACAGGTCACATCTATGATTACTTATAGTGTCTTGAGATTCTTGTCATTATGCTTTTTGCAGTTACACACACAAATCATCTATAACTCAGAAGGGTGATTGATGATTCAGCAGATGTAACAGATTCAAAGTAAGCTGAATAATGAAAGAGGGTACAACAGGGTTTAATGACCTATTGACATTAGAGATGGAGGTGAACAACAACATGGACTTCTGGAGTAAGGAATGGTATCAGCACTTGCTAAGTGTTTCATCCTGACATGGGAAAACAAAATTTTGTTGTAGTTTGGTACAGGTAATTCTGACACCAAAGACAATAAAACAGAACAGCAATAATGTGAAATAATAATCAGTCTTGATTGCAGATTTTTATTAAAAATTAAAAATCGCAGGTCAATGGTAATGGGTTCTAATCATATATAGATTATCATCAGACCATTTCTCTGGAGTGCAAAAATAATTTTCCTTGGAGTGTAAAAGGTACCAAAATTACAAAATCCATCTACACAGTAAAATATGGACACACAATTATAATAAAATAAGAAGCTTCTTATACCATTATGTGGTGAACAGAGACAATGAGGAGAGCACTTACAAGTGTCATTGTTGCCAGAGGTGTCTTCCGACACTTGGTAGTGCTCTGCTCATCATCTCTGCTCACCACCTAATGCTATAAGAACCATCTTATGTTACTATGACCATGCATCCATATTTTACTCAGTACACAGATTTTATAATTTTGATATCTGTTACCCTGAAACAAAAATTATTTTTTGCATTCCAGAGACATGGTCTGATGATGATCTAGATATGATTGAAACCAATTACCACTGACATGTGATTTTCAATTTTTAATAAAAATTTGCAATCAAGACTGATTATTACTTCAAATTATTTAATCAGATCACTGCTGTTCCCAACAATGTTTTCAAAAATGAAGAGCTGATGTACCTCAGTAGCACATTGCCTAATTGTCTTTCAGTCTTTAACTAATACTGAAGGAGATGGGTAGTCATATAACTGACAGCAAGCTCAAATCATAGCAGCTAACATCACTTTATGAAATGTGCTAAAGTACTACAGTCTTCTTTATGGCATAACATTCTCAAAGAAAAAAAGTGTGCTATCATTCTAGTGCCCAATTGTGAGTACCAGTACATACAGCATTCCAACAAGCTAAAGATGCAGAGAACACTCGGGTTCTGACTCATTCAGTCAGAAAATGTGAGTCACAGATTCACAGGGCATTATTACTTGCTTATGGCTCCACTTACAACTTCATGAACTTACTAGTTCTCTTTAATATCCACCCATGAACTAGAATCTTACAGGAAGAATCTCCCTGGATGTGGTGTCATTGAATGCTGTCACAGTGCTGTGAACATGATACTCCATTCCTCTTCAACAAGCTTGGAAATAACAGTATCTGGTTAATGAGATATATATATTGTAAATGTCTTATCACACTAGTGACTGCAAAACCAAGATGACTGCTGACAGTATAATAAAATCCACAAGTTTGTAAGTAATTATAGACTGCTGTTATGCAATATCATGGCACAAATATCATCTTAATATGATAGTTCTGCCTATCTAGAGAGCTACACAGTGTGGTGATTCACTGGCTACCGACAACTAACATCACACCTAATATGCTATAATAATTTATTTTTTATGTCACTCTGTTTCAGGTTCACCATATGTAATTTGTATCACTGATATTATGGCATTTCAGTTACTCACTATGAATGCACCAATTCCATGTCCAATAATATATTTTTGTTGGCATGAAAGTAACAAGAGAGATAAGTTTAAACTGAAGGAGCACACTGCAACAACCATATCCACAAAGCATCAAGAAGAAAACACAGTTATAGAGGGTAATGAAGGAAAACAGTCATATCTCCACTAATTGGATGTGAGATGATTGAAATTACAGAAAAAAATAAATGTTAAACCACTTAATTTAAACATAGTTTTTTTTTATGTCACCTGTGAAACTGTTATCATACCATCAAATATAAACATGGCAATGCCCCCTGGTATTACTGTGGAGAAGCAGCAGCAACAGCATATTAATGACAATAAAAGGCGCACATAAAATAGTTTCTGTTGTTTCATGCGTCGTGTTATTATTGTCTGAAATCATTCATAAAAGTTAAATATTAAAAACACCACTATATTGCAAACTGCACAAGAAAAGTACAGAATGAAGAAATATTTTAAAATTTAATTTCTAATATTAGTGTCTGATACTTTAATAGAGTGTTAAACTACCTACAAACAGTAAAGACATGTATATCAGTAGTAATTTGAAGTGAACATTGCATCAACAATAATATTAAAAAACTGAGTAACAGAGTCTACCTTGAGAGACAAAGGAAATGAGGAGAAAGATCATAACTCTATGACTCAATATTAAATCATATTAGGAATAGTGCAGCCAAGACAATTTTATATAATGGTAATGCAGAGGATCATGTTAGAGGAGGATAACAAGGAAACAAAAACTAGTGCACTGTCCTGTATTAGCTGAACCATCAAAACTGAAGTCAAATTAAAATATCAAAATTACAGCAAAGGTCCCCCAATAGAAACATAAAATGTGAATGAAAATATGAATAGCATAAATCATGAACTGGCCTAGTTGCCATACAAGTGATTATATCTCTTCATGATATAAAGAAATCAAGAGCAAATTGTAACCTCAGTTGTCATCAAACTGAATAATCACGTGGAAAACTCTTCTGTTTACAATAAAGCACACATTCCCAACAGATATTTTAAAAATACTTTTAGTGAAAGTATTGAAAAATGAATAAACTTACCTCAGCTTGATTTAAGAAGACAAAATGGAATATTTCATTATTTATGAGGACATTTTGTTCAACTGTAATACACAGCAAAGGAAACTTTTGAAAACCCATCAAAGCCAGAATAATTCTAATGAATGTGTTTTATTGATTGAAAATGGACTATTACAACTAAACTAGCCTTTCAAAGATAGTAATTCAAATTATTAATGATTGAAAATTACATAGTGTACATAGCTTTCTCCTTTACATGTATTAATGTGCCCATTGGCTCACTCCAACACATCACCTGGTATGCCATGAATGTTCTCGTAAGTTCATTGTTTTAATTCACTCAGAGTCATTCACCAAATCATGAAGACAATTTTTTAGATAGCTTTATATGGGAACAATTTCACACAGTAATCAACTGAGTGATCTCAGATATGAGGGAATCAACACTTAATTTCGACTTGACATTCTTAAGCATAAGGTTTTTCACAACTGTAATTGACTTCCTTGTGTTTCTGGATTTGATGTTACATAATCCTGTTGAAATCAGGCACTTTGAAGTTGCAGAAAATTGTCCAATGAAAGGGTAACAAAAGATTACAGCTTTCCAGCATACTGATCCAAACTGAGAGTCGTTATTACCTGATCATTTTCAGACAATGAAGGTATAATATTACCTGAGAGGAAACTATGCACCATATTGTTGTATTTCATCTGTGTAAAGTGAGTTCCTCAAATGAACTAACATTAAAGTCTACCCAGCGATGACAGTCACCTATTCTATATAACTTACAGGAGGAAACGGTTTATCCTGATATCTACAGGTGACCACACAATCACTGTATTTGTTTATGTTTGTATTCATTCCCCAATAGAATCACAACTGATGATTATTTTCCCCAGTACGTGTATGATCTGTAGCTTGTATGAATGAGAGCATAGGGAGCACACTAAATGGTAAGGTATTCTTTAGCTGATGGTATATTTTCTGCACTTGATTTCAAAAATTCCTCTTTTTTGTGTTATCTTGTACCAGTTACACAGCTAATGTTTTACAGTACAATATTCATGAAAACTACTGTATTCCTGTTCACAAAACCACATCAATCTCTTGTGTTTCTGAACGTATGGATTGTAACTTTCTCATTCAAACAAAACTGAGTGCCAAAATGCTTAGAAAAGATTTGTTCTACATGTATTACTAAATTAAAATCTTCCCACCACATTCTTCTGTTTGTATGTAAAGGCTAATCTCAGGAACTGCTGTAGGGATTTTGGTATGGTTTTGATCAACAGAAGACTGATACACAAGGAAGATTTATATATATGCAATTTATTATTGCTCTGTAAACAAGTCATGTGGCCATAGATACTTAGTGCTACCGCAGCGAAGCAGGGGTGAGTTGCTAGATTCCATGCAAACAATAGCCTTTTAATGTAAAGATTTATTACTTACAACCCCAGAAACAACAACGATGTGTGAATATGTGAATTGCAGAAACATATACCTAAATTTGATGCTATAGTTTCACATATACACTGATGGAAAAAAAATCGCATCAATAAATAATTAATGTAGAGTAATGAAATTTCAGGAATATATCTGACTGGGTAACATATTTAACATATTGATATTGTGAGATCACAGGTTAATGTGAACATGAGACATTGCAAATGTGAAATGCTGATACGTTAATAACCTGTGTAACCACCAGTCTTGAATGCAAGCATGCAAACATTGTGTTATACACCTGCCAGATGTTAGTTTGTGGGATGGAATTCCATGCCTGTTGCACTAGGTTGGGCAATACAAGAATGGTTAATGTTTTTTGTGGATGATGCTGGAGTTGTCATCCAATGATATCCCATATGCTCTTGATTGCAGACAAATCTAGTGAACGAGTGGGCCAAGGCAACATGTCAACACTCTGTAGAACATGTTGGGCCACAACAGCAGTGTGTGGGTGAGCATTATCTTGTTGGAAAACGCCACTTGGAATGCTGTTCATGAATGCCAGCACAACAGGTAAAATCACCAGACTGACATACTATTTTGCAGTCAGAGTCCATGGGATAATCACAAGAATGCTCCTGTTATCATGCAAAATTGCACTCCAGAGCATAAGTCCAGGTGTAGGTCCAGCGTGTTTAGCACACAGACAGGTTGGGTGAAGGCCCTCAACTGGCCTCCTTCTAACCAGCACACAGCCATCACTGGCATTTAGGCAGAAACAGCTTTCATCAGAAAACACAACAGACCTTCAACCTGTCCTCCAATGAGCTGTCAGTTGACGCCACTGAAGTCGCAAATGGTGTTAGTTTGGAGTCAGTGGAATGCATGCTACAGGGCATCTAGCATGGAGCTGTCCTTGAAGCAACCAATTTGTAGCAGTTCATTGCATTGAGGTGTCAACTGCTGCTCACATTGCTGCTGTAGATGCAGTATGAGGTGCCAGAGCCATACATCAGGCATGATGCTCTTCCCTCTAGGTAGTGCCACATGGCTATCTAGAGCCAGTCTTCTTGTGATCATATATTCTCGTGACCACCACTACCATCAATCATGTACAGTGGCTACATTCTGCCAAGTCTTTCTGCAAAATTGCAGAAGGAACATCGAGCTTCTCGTAGCCCTATTTTGCATCCTTGATGAAACACAGTGAGGTGTTGACAATGGCATTTTTGTGGTCTTAAAGGCATTTTTGACTAACATCAATTCACCACATCCAATCTCATAGATAACTAACACTCACAACTGTTACAGCATGTATTTAAAGCACATGTGATTTGCATCATCACAGAGGTGCTACTAGCATCATTCTTATGCAACTGGCATGAAATCTCAATAGATATCATCTTTCAGGTGTAGAAATGCACCTACCAACTTTCATTTATATCTCACAACTCCTTCTTGGTGCTGTGGTTTTTTTTTTTTTTTTTTTTTTTTTTTTTTTTTCCCAAGTGTATATTTGTTCTGTGGAGAGTCATGAAGGCTGAATATTCTTGAAGAAAATTTGTCTAAATAATTTTGACATTCTGAGTGATTGTTAAAGGTCTTACCTGCATCACAAAGTAAACTGTTCCACCAAAAAAACAAACACCAGCACCAACCAAGTGCACAACAAATACACTTCTTTCCTGGAAATTGGCCACTAAGTCTAGTCCCAGACATGCAAGACTACCAATTATTGCTGAAACAAAGTTCAGCTCATCTTTATCTGCCTCAGTCTCTGTCACCTGTCTATATCTAATATAGACACATAGAAGTTCTGTAACAGAATGGAATCCTTTTTCAGCACATTGTTCTTGATTTGCATCATATTCATTGTGACACAGGGCTTTCACTTTAAACAAATGTATAAACCAGAACTACTACTACAATCTTAAAAATGAGATGTTTGATGATATTAATAATGAATGGACAAAAATGTGATGTTACATGCATTTATATATAAATTTTCAGTTCATCTTAATACAAACAGAAATGATAAATTAACACACACTTTCATTACAGGGTCATGTATTTATGTTAAGAACGGTATTGAATTTAAAGTCAGAAATTATATTATCATGCTAAGTGTAGACAAAGACTTTGAAGTGTCAGCAACAGAGATAGTTGCTATAAATATGTCCAAGAAACTAACTGTATTATGTGTGTACCATTCTCCCAGTGGTAATTTAGAAATACTCTTTTCAAAATTTATACACTACTGGCCATTAAAATTGCTACACCAAGATGAAATGCAGATGATAAATGGGTATTCATTGGACAAATATATCATACCAAAATTGACATGTGATTACATTTTTGCGCAGTTTGGGTGCATAGATCCTGAGAAATCAGTACCCAGAACAACCATGTGTGGCCGTAATAATGGCCTTGGTATGCCTGGGCATTGAGTCAAACAGCTTGGATGGCGTGTACAGGTACAGCTGCCCATGCAGCTTCAATACTATACCACAGTTCATCAAGAGTAGTGAACGGCATATTGTGACTAGCCAGTTGCTCGGCCACCATTGACAAGATGTTTTCAATTGGTGAGAGATCTTGAGAATGTGCTGGCCAGGGCAGCAGTAGAATATTTTCTGTATCCAGAAAGGCCCGTACAGGACCTGCAACATGCGGTTGTGCATTATCCTGCTGAAATGTGGGGTTTTGCAGAGATCGAATGAAGGGTAGAGCCACGAGTCGTAACACATCTGAAATGTAACGTCCACTGTTCAAAGTGCCATCATGTGAACAAGAGGTGACCAAGACGTGTAACCAATGGCACCCCATACCATCACGCCGGGTGATACGCCAGTATGGCGATGACGAATACACACTTCCAATGTACATTCACCGCAATGTCACCAAACACGGATGCGACCATCATCATGCTGTAAACAGAACCTGGATTCATCCGAAAAAATGACGTTTTGCCATTCGTGCACCCAGGTTTGTCGTTGAGTACACCATCACAGATGCTCCTGTCTGTGATGCAGCATCAAGGGTAACCGCAGCCATGGTCTCCGAGCTGATAGTCCATGCTGCTGCATACGTTGTCAAACTGTTCGTGCAGATGGTTGTTGTCTTGCAAACGTCCCTATCTGTTGACTCAGGGATCGAGACATGGCTGCACGATCCATTACAGCCATGCGGATAAGATGCCTGTCATCTCGACTGCTAGTGATACGAGGCCATTGGGATCCAGCACGGCGTTTCATATTACCCTCCTGAACCCACTGATTCCATATTCTGCTAACAGTCATTGGGTCTCGACCAACGCGAGCAGCAATGTCGCGATACGATACACCACAATCACGATAGGCTACAATTCGACCTTTATCAAAGTCAGAAATGTGATGGTACGAATTTCTTCTCATTACACGAGGCATCACAACAATGTTTCACCAGGCAACACCGGTCAACTGCTGTTTGTGTATGAGAAATCGGTTGGAAACTTTCCTCATGTGAGCACGATGTAAGTGTCGCCACTGGCGCCATCCTTGTGTGAATGCTCTGAAAAGCTAATCATTTGCATATCACAGCATCTTCTTCCTGTCAGTTAAATTTCACGTCTGTAGCACGTCATCTTCGTGGTGTAGCAATTTTAATGGCCAGTAGTGTACAAAGCCTAGAACTAACGTTGACGCAGTAACATAATATCCTTTTGTGTGGGGACTTTAACATAAATACAGCTAAAACAGATGACACCAGTAACACATTTATGAATATGCTACATAGTTTTGGCATGTCATCACTAATCAACTGTGCAACAATAATAAACACACATTCATCATCTACCACTGACCATGTAGCTACAGATGTAGGCAGAGAAAACTGTGATATACTTCTTAAAAATCTGGGACTGTCTGACCATCTATGTCAGATTATAAAAGTAAAAGCTTGTGTAAAAAAAAAGAATCAAAACTGCATGTATATAAAAGAGTCTACTCTCCATCAGCTTTGCAGGAGTTTTCTTTAAAGTTAACACATGAAAGTTGGGAAGGAGTATATACAGAAATTAAGTGAATAGAAAATTCTCCAATTTTATATATGAGTTTAAATTAAAGTTTGAAGAAACATTTCCCAAAGCATTAATTCCTATTGGAACACCCACCAATTAAAAGGATTACTAAAGAAATTAGAAAATGTGCTCAAACTTGTAAATACCTAAACGCCATTAAAAAGGACAATATTGATCCAGTTTTTTTGCACTACTACAAAAACTAAAAAATAACTCTTGTTTCACAATATTTAACTATATGTAACGTTTTGATAAGGACCAAAAATGATTGTAAATAACTTACAGGTCACAATGTTTAACTACAGGTAACAACAAACTGTATAAATATAAATATATGAATGTACATAAACTGACAACATCCATACATTTTAAAATGTCCACAGATGGCTAAATAAATAAATAAATAAATAAATAAATTATGCCATATTTCTTACACTAGCTGTTTTTATACTTGCCTGCATAAGCTAGAGCACTGACAAACAGTCATTACCTTGATCATCAATTCCCTATTGTCCTATCGTCATTGCTGTATCACGACAAAGGTGCAGCCCATTTTCCTATAAGACCTTGATTTTTTAACCACTTGTTTTATAATACATTTTTCTCTCAACCCCTCATATTTTGGTCCTCTTCTTCAGAAAAAACATTACTTTTGTCCATTGAAATTGTTATAATACAGAGTGTTTCAAAAAGATTCATCCAGTTCACAAGACTATACCTTCTACATGAATGAAGATGGAAACTTGAGATGAATTTTAACGTATGCATTGAAGTTAAAAATTTATCTTGGCATCATTTGCTGATTCATGTGGTTGTTGGTAGGGGTTTGCCATGTGCAGCTAGTTTGGTTGCTCATTCATTTCTCAGTGTGTGAAATGGCGATAACATAGCAAATAAATTCATGTTGTGATCTCTGTTTCAACAGGTGTAATTGAATTGAAACTGTGCATCATGATTTTCATTGAGTACAACACTGCATCTCCTACAGCTTACAGCATTTGATAGTAGCACCAATAATTTCAGTACTCTGATTTTTATGTAATGGGAAACCCACAAGCTTTTCCTTGAGCTCATGCATGGTGTAGATGCATTTAACAGATTTTTGGAAACCATCCACAAAAGCCTATTTGTCACACCAGTCAAGAGTTAGATGTTGCACATGTGTCTGTCTGGCATGTTTTGCAGCGATGTTTGTGTTTCAAACATTCTGGATTCATTTGTTATGAGCTCTTACATTGACACAGCAACAGAAGTTTAACAGTTTAACTGACATAAAAGGAACATATCCTAAGTAAGAATTTAATTCAAATGTTTGATAGGGAATTTAAAGGAACCTGAAGGTATGAAAGACCACCCAAAGGTAAAGAATGTTTATTTATACCTATAAAAATGAAAATAATGACAAATTGAATCCTTCAATATCATGATTTCACTATACCAGATAATATGTGTATTTTAGTAAATAATATCATTAGCCAACACTTTGAAATAAAGATCATGATTGAAAACCATTAAAATATTGATGGGGTTTTTGAACAATGCCTGAAAAATAAATTGATTCTCTGTTTCAAATGCAAATGCATTATTACGGTGTATCTTATTTATTTATTTAACAAAGAAATTCGCCAAACAACCATGAAAATTGAGAAGTTATTTTATTTTGTAATGGCAGTCCAATATACCATCTTGTTATTGGTCCATTACAAAGAAACAAAACAGTAAATTTGCATAAGGTGTTTCAAAAGATTCATCTGATTTCACAAGACTATATCATCTACATGAATGAAGATAGAATCTTGTATTGAATTTTAACTTATGCATTGGAGAACGAAGTTTTTATTTTCATAAGAACCACCTGTTCTTTCAAGTGAATATTGTTTACACTATACAAACACAATCCTGGATTACTTTTCACAATTACATTTAGGTTTCATTTATCTTTTGCAAATGTTCCGTGTTCCCTCCACCAGACCCATGAGAGTCATCCATACAATAATCAAATTCATCTTATACTTTTATGAGCATGCCTAGGGTTACTGCATTCACTGGTGTTGTTGTATATATAGCAAAACACTCAATGCTGTTAGAAGCAGAGGCATATTTCACAAACCCTCACAACAATAAAATATCACATATCATGGAATCTGGCATCCTTGGAGGACAACTGTACATTCAAGATTGATATTACCCTTATGGCCAAACCACTGTCGAGACAGTTTACTGTTGTGGCATGCTTTTAAGTATTGCCAGTGTGGTAGTGCCCCATATTATTGAAACATGAACATTTTGGTATGTTCTCACAATTGTGGAAAAATCCAGATCTTCAAAATATTAAGATATTTGATTTCTTTTTGGCAAAAAAGAATGGGCAGTAACTGTTGCCTTGGTAAATGTCACAAAACACTTGAAGCCTAAGAGTGTCTCTCCCATACTTGACTATAGTATGTCTGGAATCATGGTATCAAGCTCCGTGGAAATTGAGTACCTGTCAGGGGAAATGGATCCACATGGTCATTAGAGGGCATAGTTTTACTGCAGTGCTGTGCTCTCATAGGGAGCATGTTACTCTTCTCACCATGTGAATATGCTGGCCAATAGTGCTCCTCATGGCCAGTATAAATGCGGCTGCCCAGTAAACAGTCAGTCAGTTCTGTACTCGCATCTGATATTGTTGGTTACTATTTGTATTTGTATATACTATAGACTGCTCAATAAAAACCTTTCTTGGCACTTGTTCTTCTCTCTGGCTATGTCCTGGATTGTGTCTCTCTTTGTTCTTGGCCTGTTGACATAATTGTGGTGGAAGATTTTGCTTTGCACCTCGTTGTTGCATAGGTTCCTTTGGGCTTGTCCTAGTCTGTGTCTTGTACACCATCAATCAACCATGCTGAGCTCAGCTACTGCTCAGTATCATGTTCTCTTCTGCAACTGCCCTTCCACCTTGCAGCTTCGTCCATTTCTGTCCTGGGTTATAATGATGAACTCACATCCAGTCACTCACAGATATAACAGTACTTGGTTGTTGTGTTCACCAGATTCTTATAGTGTGGTGGTTCACTTTTCCACATGAATGGCATATAGTCTCATCACTGAACACTGAACAAGAAATGAAATTGTTATCTTCCATCTATATGTATAAAATTAATTCATAAAACACTACAATTAATGTCTATCACCATAATAAGCAGCTTATAACAACACCCATAGTTTAAATATTTTTTCTGATACCTTGTACTTTATTCATATAGTATGCCAAGGGAATATTTCTTGATGGGTTTGTGTAACCTTGATTAGTATGCTAGTTTTTGTACCACTTTTACATGAAAAAGTGCTGTATAACAGGCAGACGTATTTGCACTGTCAGTGATAGAAATATGTAGTACTCAATCACATTTCTATTAGAATAATATGTCCACTGTGCCATTTGCACACATTAAATACATACACCTCTAGTCCATATTATGGTATTACTCTTGTTACTGGCTTATCTTGATGGATTGCTCACAGTACTAGACATTTACTGTTTGCACATATATACTTTCATATAATTTATGAACAATAACTGGGTCTGTAAAATTTACACAAATTATGCCTTATGTCTTCATTTTGGTACTATATTTGTCACTGGCTTATATACAATATATTTATACATCTGTGAAATGAATGTGATTAAGGAGACGTATTTTAGGCTCACAGGAAAGTATTCTACTGGCCCACGATATTACGTATGTGCCATAATAGCATATGAAATAGTCAAGAGCTGAAACAATCTAAGTGTCAACTATAGGTCACATATTTGAAGAGATTCCTGCAAAACTAACAAAGTAAAACTTGTACATGTTTCCAGTAGTGTGGTATGATTCGGATATGGTATCATTTTGGAAATCAGATTTTTTTGACATTCATTGGATAAATGCTGAATAGACATGTTTGGTAGAGTATTATAATTAGCAAGCCCTCACATATGGGTGGTAACCTGAGGTAATTCTGTTATCATTTAATGTATTAAACTCTTTTGAATGTCTGAAGTAATTTTTCTCTCTTGGACATGTGTCAAACTGTGATATGTGGTATGAAGCAAGTATCATGTCACTACATAGCTTTACACACCTCCTGCTGTAAACTACCTTATTTGGGGGGAGTGTGGAGTGGATTCTGCAGCTAGTTCACAGTGAAAAATTTAAAGATATGTTTTCTGGCTGTAAAGAGGTGCCCTTTTAATTTCTGCATACAGTACTCATGTAACTGCATGTATGTTTACATCACCAGTTGGGAACTAAAATGATTCTTCCATATATGGGGTGATAGATTAGATTTACTTTCATTCCAATTGATCCGTAGTGAGGAAGTCCTCCAGGGTGTAGAACATGTCAGAAAAACAATAATACATGACAAACAAATAAGCTAATGTGCCATTCCACAGGTCCCAATGAACACTATATGAAAGAATCATTTTACAAACACTAATGCACTGAATTTAAAATAAAAAAGTTTTTTTCTTTATAAGATAATAAACATGTAATAGAATACTTATTTACCATGAACACATTACTGTACTGATGTGGTGCAGAAGTTAGATTGTACACACACACACACACACACACACACACACACACACACACACACACACACACACACTTATTTACAATGAACACATTACTGTTCTGAAATTGTGCAGAGGTTATATTCAACTTACACACACACACACACACGCACGCACGAAAAAAAAAAAAAACCCCGGTTGGTTCTACTGAGAAGTTAATCAATGGAGTAGAAGGAGTTGGCCACCAATAAATCCTTTAGGATTCTCCTAAAACTGAATTTCATTGTTTGTTAACCTTTTTATTGCTGCTGGCAAGTTATTGAAAACTTGTGTTCCTGAACAATGCACACCTTTTTGTACAAGAGTAAGTGGCTTTAAATCTTTGTGAAGGTTATTCTTATTTCTAGTATTGATTCCAAGAATTGAGCTGTTGGTTTGAAAAAGTGATATATTTTTAATGAGAAATTTCATTAAGGAATAAATATATTGGGAAGCAGTAGTTAGTATCCCTAGTTCCCTAAACGGGCTTCTGCAGGATGTTCCTGAGTTCACACCACATATAACTCTTACTGCACGCTTTTGTGCCCAGAAAACTTTAGCTTGGCTTAATGAATTACCCCAAAAAATAATCCCATATGACATTATGGAATGAAAGTAAGCATAGTATGCCAGCTTTTTCATTTTTATATCCCCTATGTCTGAAACAATTCGCATTGCAAATAGAGATTTATTAAGACGCTTCAGCAGTTCTGTGGTGTGCTCCTCCCAGTTGAATTTATTATCAAGCTGTAATTCCAAGAATTTAACACTGTCCACTTCTTCTACCTGCTTGTCATCATATGTTAGGCATATACTTGTGGGACACCCCTTACAAGTTCTGAACCGCATGTAGTGTGTTTTTTCAAAGTTTAGTGACAAAGAATTGGCTAGGAACCAGTGATTTATATCCACAAATATTTTATTAGCTGATCTTTCTAAGAATACACTTGATTTGCTATTTATTGCAATGTTTGTATCACCGGCAAACAAAGTGAACTTGTCATCTGGTAATGTTACTGATGAAAGGTCATTGATATAGACAAGAAAAAGTAAGGGCCCTAAAATGGAACCTTGTGGGACCCCACATGTAATTATGATGCCTGATAGCTTAATACATGTCACTTTCCTAATAACACCCTTTGTTTCCTGCCAGAGATATAAGATTTGAACCATTTTGCAGTATTTCCTGTTACACCATAATATTCTAATTTACTTCAAAGGATATTGTGATTTACACAGTCAAATGCCTTTGACACATCACAAAATGTACCAGTTGCCTGCAATTTTTTGTCTAATGAATTAAGCACATTTTCACTGTAAGTGCAGATAGCCTTCTCAATATCACAACCCTTTAGAAATCCGAACTGTGACTTTGACAGTATGTTATTTGAAATAAGATGGTTATGAAGCCAATTGTACATTACTTTTTCCAAAACTTTTGAGAATTCTGGCAAAAGTGAAATTGGGCACAAATATGATGCTATTTCTTTATCTCCCTTCTTAAACAGTGGCTTAGCTTCAGCATATTTCAACCATTCAGAAAATATTCCACTGATAAACGACTGGTTACACAGATAGCTTAATATGTTACTTAGCTCAGAATCACATGCTTTAATTAACTTTGTTGATATTTCATCATACCCACTAGATGTTTTTGATTTTAAAGATTTTATGATGGACATTATTTCTGCTGGGGTAGTGAGGGTCAAATTCATATCATGGAAGTTACTTGAAATGTCTGGTCTGAGGTATTCCATAGCAGCATCTAAAGAACCTGACAACCTCATCTTTTCACTAACAGTTATAAAATGTTTGTTAAAAAGTTCTGGAACACTATACACATCTGTCACCAATCTATCATTTACTCTTAATGCTATTTGTCCCTCTTCATATCTGGTTCTACCAATCTCCTCCTTCACTATATCCCATATTGTCTTTATTTTGTTATCTGATATGACTATCTTTTCCTTGTAATATATTTGCTTTGATGTCTGTATTACAGTCTTTAATATTTTGCAGTATTTCTTGTAATGTGCTATAGCATAAACATCAGAACTGTTTCGGATTGACAGATACAGTTTTCTTTTTGTTTTACAAGATACCCATATTCCTTGAGTAGGCTTCTTTGTAGACTTTGCTCTAACCTTGGTTAGTTTTGGGGGAAACAGTGTTCAAATAAGGTAAGCACTTTATTAGCAAAAGTGTTATATTTTTCATTCATGCCGTGAGCATTGTAAACAACAGCCCAGTGAATGTATCTGAGGAGTGTCCTAAAATAATCAATTTTTGGCTTATTGATTACCCTCTTGAGCTCAGATTTAAGTGACAGAGGCAACATGAAGCATTAGAAAATCGACAGGAAATATGTAGATGCGGAATAAATTTCAATCAGTATATGGCCCCTAAGGAGAGTAAAGGTGCCAGTGAACAATTTTTGGTCATGGGATAGTGCATCACGTCCTTGTTTAAAAGAGAGTTGTCTGGAACCTCCCATCTGTTCTTATTGCAACTCTACTAATAATTGATCTATTTATTTGTTTGTCTGTTTTTTGTACTTATTTTTCAATTTCTGTACTTTTCTGAATAGTGTACAAGTGATAGGTGCTTAAATATTTGAGAAACTTAACTAAGTTTTTCTCCACTTAAATTCATTGCTCAAGGCATTATTTTCAATTTACTGATTACCTTGATGCATCTAGTTTTACTAGAAAATCTGATAACCACAATATGTGACTAATTAAACTTTTTACTAAAGTTTCACTTGCAGTTTCCATGTGAGATAGCAAGCATTTATGGACTTAGTGACAACTGAGAAAGATGGGCATTCCAGCTTTTCAGTGACATATTTAAATTTCTTTAAAATTAATGGACTGATGAGATAATAAACATTAAAATTTGGGAGTAGCTACATTTTTTTTCAAAATGATGTGCTTCACTCACTGATTAAGCTATTAATCATGATTTTTGCATAATTTGATGTAATTTTCAATGTTTTGCTTGTAATGCTTGTAATCATAAATAGAATATTCCCAACATGAATGTGTAAAATGTTTTCATAAACTTTTCTAATTTCCTAGACCACCACATATTTCATAAACAACAAAATTACTGTTAATTCTCACAGTTCATTCTGAGTGGCAAAGTGATTACATAGTTTCCAAGGTCACAATATGTTCGTATGCCAGTCATTGAATAGTCGGAAGCCACCCAAAATTTTCAATCTGGGCTCAGAAACAGCATCAGTGACACCTGCATACAACTAGCCCATAAATACAGTATTGCAGAGCCTGTGTTTTTAAGAAGAATGATTTAATATTTCTATGAACATGCATGCACATTCGAAAGAACATCTCATCATTCTTCTTATCCCCAAATACCAGGCACAATGTTCAATTAAAATGTTATATCCTGCACAGCAGTTCCATAATGTGTGTATAAGTTCAGGTAGTGATGCAGAAATGATGACATATGGAAGTTTGGGTCTGGTTGTGAGTTGTGGGTGGATAGCCAAAGCAGTTAGATGGAAATCTGGGTTTGAGTTCCCATCCGGCACAAATTTCCAGTGTCATCATTCCCTCATCCAGCTGACAGTTTTTTGAAATTGCAACTGAAAATACATTTCATGTAGCCCATAAAGAGTATGTAGTCAGGAAGAAAATGCTTAACACCTGTGTATAGCTTTATCATGGAAGTCCTGGTGAAGTGAATAAAGGAGCAATGTCTATGGTCAAAGTGTCTGGAACCTGGTAGTACTCACCTAATGCCTATGTGAGGTTTTGAGAAACTGTGATTAGGCTAAGTAGAGTTTAAAGGTTATTCTGGCATTTGTGTTCTATCTCTATAGTGTCTATGATTTACTGTACTGACACTTGCACAGCTATTCACTATTCACAAAGTTCACATTGAGCATTTCTATGAAAAACATTGGACTGTGTATATATGAAAACATTCATACATGGATTATTTGATGTACTATTATCAAGCAGTGCTGTGTTAACTCTTTTGAACTGATTAATGTGTTTTACTTTATGTACTGCATGTTAAATC
This sequence comes from Schistocerca nitens, assembly GCF_023898315.1. Taxonomy (NCBI): domain Eukaryota; kingdom Metazoa; phylum Arthropoda; class Insecta; order Orthoptera; family Acrididae; genus Schistocerca; species Schistocerca nitens. The sequence continues at coordinate 317,368,029 of NC_064616.1, forward strand.
ATCTTTGTGACTGTCTCAAGCCTCAAGTGTGTGAACTGTTTAAATAATTTACAGGCCTGTTTTCTGAAAATATTGTGTCTAAAAAGGATTGTAGCTTCAGACATTCATGGTGTTTGCCGCTGCATCATCATGAGAGTGTGGTTGTCTACTTGCATAAAAACGTTTTATGTAGAACCAAATCTGGTCATTACAGTGTTTTTAGAGTTAATAAATGTATAAATAAAATACATTACATGGAAATCTGTGTAGTTTAATCATTTCCACAATTCATAGAAACCAGTTTACAGCTGTTCTACAAGACTTTGATCATTAAGACTCTGAGGGCATAATGGACAAACTTGGTAGGCAATATCATAAGATGGATCTTAAATTTTCCCCAATGACTCATGGAATCTGTATATTGACAATATTCATGGTGACTGTAGGACAGGGGCTCAGTGGTCAACTGAAGAGTAACTATGTACCAGTATCATGTTTTGCCTTCTCTTTGTTATCTCCTCACCATTAGCAACATGAACACAGTACACAGTGCTATCATTATAATCATCTACACTAAAAACAAGACACAGTACTTTCACTGTACAAAGATTAGGGGTCCAAGGAAACGGTCCTTTCTAATTAGGCAGCTGAACTTACCCATTTGGCCATTTTCATGGTCCAGTCAGTAATGATACATGAATTTACATTTATCGTATGATAGCATCTTCACAAAGGGATAGCTTGTTGCCAAACAGCTCCTGACTGTAGTCTTATCTTGGCTTCGAATGTACACCCATAAGGTGACAAATAAGACTATGTGCTTATTAAGAGGTGTGCCCTGATTATCAGTTCCTTGCATCTGGGATGAGTTTTGTCTCATCAGGCAGTAGTTCAAAGAGTCTAGAGTATGCAGCTACACAACCAGAAATTTTGCTAATGTAAATGGAAAATGACTTGTGTTAGCAATCTGGGAGGTTTTGAGAGAGACTATATGGCAGAACAAGCAAGGCTTAAGGTTAAATCAAAAGAATGGTAATGATATGAATATTGTTACAGTCAAACAATGTGTTTACATTAACTGATATGGCATTGAGAATTATTCTGAATTTCGTTTTGGTTGTCCCTCAGAACCATGTTCATATGATGCTTGTGCACATGATAAATAATGTATTAATTTATGGTGATGATCACTGATCACAGAAGTTTTCATGCTTGTGCATTTATTATGTACATTCCTAAACAATGAAGATTTATGCTGACACAGGAAATCTGAGCTCATATTACCAGAATTTAAACAATCTTCATGTAACTTATAGTTACACACTATAGGGGACAACTAATTTCCACTAAGATTAAATATGAGTTTAAGTACACTGAAACATATTGTAAAAAAGTATTACAAACTGTCAAAATACTATAGCTGAATTTTCAGAAACAATAAGGTATTATAGACAGTCAAAGTACAACAACAGCTAAATTTCCAGAAATTCCTTCCAAAACTAAAACAGTATTTCAGGAGCAAGAATTTTCAGTTGAAAGAAAACCTAGCTTCTGATTTGCTTCTTTTGTTTCTTAAGGTAGATGGTTATACAGATTACACACATATTCTTCAAACTATCAGCATGTACATTCATTTTATGAGCTACTAATTGCAGCTGACATTTTGTTCTGGCATTATGGAAACAACAATATTGATTTGTATGCAAGAGCTACATTTTGGCTTCTGAAGCAAGTTTGTATTCCAATAGCATTAGTACGGGTGGATTTTAACTTGTTGACTTAGAACCTACCATGCAAAGGGGCAACCAGAGTGATAAATTGAACTGTAAGTTTCAAATACAAGTGAAGATTCCCTGTTCATCAGCTACTGATCATAGATGTTAAAGAGCCAGCATTTGAAGCTGACTACAGAATGATTCTGCTGTCACCAATGTACATTTCACATAAGGACCACGAAGACATGATAAGAGAAATTAGGGCTTGTACAAAAGCATGTAGGTAATTGTTTTTCCGTCACTCTATTTGTCAGTAGAGCAGGAAAGGAAATGACCAGTAGTGGTACAGTGTACCCTCTGCCATGCACCATATGGTGGCTTGCAGTGTATGTAGATGTATGAGGGGCAAACAAATGAAAACTGAACACCAACCACAACTGGACCATGGAATGTTTCTATTCAAAAGTAAACTATTTGTATTTGTATTTCACTACATGCATTAAGACATTTATCCCACTGGGAGATGAGTAACCAGTTCCTGTTTTGTAGAATACAGTCAGCCACTGGTGGATCCACAACCACACCCACTTTTGCACTTCCTTATCTGAATGAAACCAACATCCATGCATGTCTTCCTTCAGGTTGCTGAAGACGTGGTGAAGGATACAGGCTGTACGGATGATGTTGTGTTTTCTAACCAAATGGTTGAAGCATAGCCTTCACCCAACTGGCAGTGTGGGGGTAGAAATTATTGTACAACAGGATGAGACCATCTGATAACATTCCTGGGCATTTTGAGTTTATGGCATACCACAGTTTCTGCAAGGTGTCTTCACAGCACTGTGCATTGACTGTGGTTCCATGCTATAAGAACTTTATCACTAGAGGGCCCCTGCAGTTGAAAAAGAAAGTCATAATGAAAGCAAAAGGAAATGGCTGTGTGAACTAACGCCATGCACAACCAACTGCAAATGAACAATCTGACCTCTAGGTATCCATTATGAAAAATGCACAAACTTCCCAGCACTGTGGTGCATGAAGAAAATTGGCAAGGGAATTCCTGAAATGGAAACTGCATAATGACATCAGATTCTCTTCACCAATGAATGGAGGGTTTGTCTGATGCCTAATGATTGTTGTCAAAAAATGTGGAGGTAGCCAGGGGCCCATGCATCAGTCAACACTGTGCAGTATTTGGTCAGGATCCCCCAGCCTGTTGTGCTCCCATAAAGTCATCATTATGGCAATGGGTTCATATTTCACAGTGATAATGCAGAAATACCCCAAGACCACCTAATGAACTCCTTCCTTCAGGAGACAGGAATCAACAGGACTGAATGGTCTGTGGTATCTCCTTTCATGAATCTGAGTGAGAACAACTGAGACCAGTTGCAACCTGCATTGCATTGGTGCGGAAACCCTCTTCATACTCTGGATAACCTCAGGAGATTTCCAGATCATCATACCAGTTGGTTCTTTTTCTAGCCCTTTCTGTTGGAGTACTTCACCTAGGTACTTAAACTTCTTGACCCTTTCAGTCTTTCCATTGTTAATTATAATCCATTCTGGCCCATTGCTAATGTTCATCATGTGTGTTTTATCTTCTCAAAGGAGGTTTGTAGTCTTACTATCTTTGCTGCATCCTTAAGAGAGTGTACTTTCCTGACTGCTGAGCTGCTGTTGCTAGTAAAAATGGCCAAGTCATCTGTGACTCATAAGCTCCTTTGAATTTGCAGCATAGCTGAAACTTTTCTTCATTTTATTCTTTATGGTTCAGAAATAAAAAGAAAGGAAGAGAGTTCCTCTCCTTGTCTGAGCCATAGTTTTACCCCAGAGGAGTCTGAAATATTGTTTTTGAATTTAAATTTTGATATTTTGTTCGTCAGAGTCTGATTTATCATGTTTCCGAATATATTATCCACCCCAAGCTTCTTCAGAATATTCAGTAATGACCCTCAGTTAACTGAGTCATCGCCTTTTCTGAAGTCAAGAAACACAACCATGTAGTAACTTCTCCTGATTGCCTTGCATCTGAAGATATCCTTGAGATGTATATGGAACACAAGGGCAGATAGTTAGTTTCTCTTTTGGCTTGTCACAGTAGAACTGAGTAAAACTGTTGTAATTTTCCATGTTGTTCAGGTGTAGCTTTTCAGGTTCATCTCTAGAGCACATGCTAAGGGTCTTGATGCCCTTTAAGAATAGACTTGAAGGTTTGATGTAACTCTCTGACATTGTTTTTCCAGAAGTTCTGATCGATAATTCCACCTGTTGTTCCTCATATGATCAAACCCATTGTACTGTAACATTCCTTGCATCACAAAATGCATTAAAATCTGCTTGGTCCTTAGATGAATTCCATTTTTTTCCAGGTGTCTATTCTTTGAGGCACAGCATTTTCACAGGTTTCATTCCACCATCAATGTTTTTGTTTAGGAGCTGCAAGGATTGCGACATTGGCTGCCTGATGAATCAAAGATGCAATGGCAGTTCAATTGTGATGTACTGCTCATTATCTATTTGTCTGCTCTTAAGTTTCATCACAGTATATCTCTGAATTTAGTTCAATTTAGTGCTCTTGAGAGGAATAAAATCATCTTAACCTTGAAAAAAGTTAAACATGGCACCTCACTGTACTTTGACACTCACAATGTTCATAAACAACCAGTATCATGGTAAGTTACCAGATTGTCTTTATATGGGTTATTATTTTGTTTTTATTTCACAGGAAAGTTATTTCTTACATTTCATTAGGCTTACTCTGTCATTATTTGCTCCTCTTAAATCTAACCAACAGTCATTTGCAAGTATGTAGGTGGTACATCACTTTTTTGAGTTAGAGGAATGTGTAAATGGTAAATCATATTTAAGCTCATTCAAAAGCTGAAAGCAGATCTGCATCTGGCTGTGAGCTAAGGAGCACCCAGCATGTAGAGGGAAACAGAGTTCAAGTCCAGGAAAATAAGAAGACAGACTCACAGGAAAAGTATAAATCTCCCAAAAGAATAGTTACAGACTTAAGCTTTGACAAAGCCAAAAAAACAAAGCCTCTCTTTTATTGTAAGGCTTTCACTTGGTCTGGTAAATACCACAGATGATACAAAACTGCAACATAATTTTATACAGATGTGGAAGTTAAACAGATATAGAAATCCTCAGGCAGAGTAAACAAATGTAATTACTTTAGATTATCAAAGAGCATTTGCTAGTGCATATGCCAATAACACAGTCAAATAAAACTACTTTAATATCCTGTCAACATCGATGTCACTGAAGACTGGAGAGGGTTGGAAAGGAATCACTAGTCATGTGGATAAGGATATCTAGAAAAAGCACAAGATATTTAAATACAGATAGATAGATAGCTACTTGGACCCCATTCATCATGAATATGAGTCCTGTATATTAACTACTGTGCACCTTGCTTGGTTGCTGATTTTACTGAGTTGATTGAGTCTTTCTACATCCTTCACAATTTATCTTTATGATGAAATTTTCAGAAAATATGTGCATGAAAAATGAAGTGTTATATCCAATAAAATGACATGTTGCACCAAACTTTATGTAAGTACGAGGGCAGTTCAATAAGTAATGCAACACATTTTTTTTCTGAAACAGGGGTTGTTTTATTCAGCATTGAAATACACCAGGTTATTCCCCAATCTTTTAGCTACACAACACTATTTTTCAACGTAATCTCCATTCAATGCTACGGCCTTACGCCACCTTGAAATTAGGGCCTGTATGCCTGCACGGTACCATTCCACTGGTCGATGTCGGAGCCAACATCGTACTGCATCAATAACTTCTTCATCATCCACGTAGTGCGTCCCACGGATTGCGTCCTTCATTGGGCCAAACATATGGAAATCTGACGGTGCGAGATCGGGGCTGTAGGGTGCATGAGGAAGAACAGTCCACTGAAGTTTTGTGAGCTCCTCTCGGGTGCGAAGACTTGTGTGAGGTCTTGCGTTGTCATGAAGAAGGAGAAGTTCGTTCAGATTTTTGTGCCTACGAACATGCTGAAGTCGTTTCTTCAATTTCTGAAGAGTAGCACAATACACTTCAGAGTTGATCGTTTGACCATGGGGAAGGACATCGAACAGAATAACCCCTTCAGCGTCCCAGAAGACTGTAACCATGACTTTACCGGCTGAGGGTATGGCTTTAAACTTTTTCTTGGTAGGGGAGTGGGTGTGGTGCCACTCCATTGATTGCCGTTTTGTTTCAGGTTCGAAGTGATGAACCCATGTTTCATCGCCTGTAACAATCTTTGACAAGAAATTGTCACCCTCAGCCACATGACGAGCAAGCAATTCCGCACAGATGGTTCTCCTTTGCTCTTTATGGTGTTCGGTTAGACAACGAGGGACCCAGCGGGAACAAACCTTTGAATATCCCAACTGGTGAACAATTGTGACAGCACTACCAACAGAGATGTCAAGTTGAGCACTGAGTTGTTTGATGGTGATCTGTCGATCATCTCGAACGAGTGTGTTCGCACGCTCCGCCATTGCAGGAGTCACAGCTGTGCACGGCTGGCCCGCACGCGGGAGATCAGACAGTCTTGCTTGACCTTGCGGCGATGACGACACACGCTTTGCCCAACGACTCACCGTGCTTTTGTCCACTGCCAGATCACCGTAGACATTCTGCAAGCGCCTATGAACATCTGAGATGCCCTGGTTTTCCGCCAAAAGAAACTCGATCACTGCCCGTTGTTTGCAACGCACATCCGTTACAGACGCCATTTTAACAGCTCCGTACAGCGCTGCCACCTGTCGGAAGTCAATGAAACTATACGAGAGGAAGCGGGAATGTTTGAAAATATTCCACAAGAAATTTCCGGTTTTTTCAACCAAAATTGGCCGAGAAAAAAAATGTGTTGCATTACTTATTGAACTGCCCTCGTACTTACTAGAAGACTGAACACTGTTGACAATTTGGCTTCATTCACTGTCAAACTGTTGTGCTACAGTTTCATAAAAACTTGTAACATGATACTTGACAGAATTAATTTGATTTTGTTATTATGCAAAACGAATCCCAAAGTGATTGTATCTGAACATCCTCTTTTCATATGATGAAATCAGGAGTAAGAGGACAATGGTCATTTGATCAGTTCCAGCTTCATATTTACATCTACATCCATATTCTGCAAACCACTGTGAAGTGCATGGCAGAGAGTACATACCGTTGTACCAGTTTTTAGGTTTTTTTCCCATTCCATTCATGTATGAAGCATGAGAGGAATGATGATTTAAATACCTCTGTGCAAGCTGTAATTAATCTAATCTTGTTCCAAGATCTCTATGGGAGTTGTATGTAGGGACCATAGTATATTTCTACAGTCATCATTTAAAGCTGCTTCTTGAAAATTATAAGTAGGCTTTCTCAGAATTGTTTACACCTATCTTCAAAAGTCTGCCAGTTCATTTCTTTTGATATCTCTGTGACACACTTCAGCTGATTCTGCTGATAAAAGTAACCTGTGACCATTTATGCAGCCCTTCTCTGTGTACATTCAATATCCCCTTTTAGTCCTATTTGGTGTGGGTCCCACACACCTGAAAAATAATCTAGAATGGGTCGCATAAGTGACTTGTAAGCAATCTCCTTTGTGGACTGACTGCAATAAACCAAAGTTTGCTCTCTGCTTTACCAATGACTGAGCCATGTGATCATTCCATTTCATGTCCCTAAAAAAAGTGTTACAATCTGGTATTTGTATGAGTTTATCAATTCCAACTGTGACTCACTGATTTTATAGTCATAGGATACTCTCTTTTTCATTCTGAATATTTAAAGCAATTTGCCAATCTTTGCACCACTCTGAAATCTTATCCAGATCTGACTGAATACCATATTTGTGCAACTTTTTCAGGCTGTACTTCATTGCAGATAATGGCAGCATCAGAAAAAGTCTGCCATTACAATTAGCCTTGTCCACAAGTTCATTAATATACAACATGAACATTAATGGACCCAGCACACAACATGATTGGCGTTTTCAAAATCTTTGCTGGTTGGTATGGAGGAGGTCATTCTGTTTAAGGCACCTCATTACGTTTGAGCACAGAATATGTTCTAAGATTCTGCAACAAATGGATTTTAAGCATGTGTTCTAAGCAGGTAGTGCTACCATTGTAAGAGTTAGCTCTCATGGGTACCATAGTTAAAGTTCTTGAATAATGTTGGTTTTGTTAGTCATGTAATGGTTCAAAAATCAAGGAGCCTAGGCTAGTCTAGCATAGCACAAAATTTTAGTAGATGTTATCTTCATACATAATATGGAAGAAAAATAATAAATTTAACAAAATGAATATGTATTAATATGGCCCCAGCACTTCATGACAGCTATGAGCCCAAAATAACCTTAAACCATCCCCGTTCAGGATGTTCTATGCGTGGGGAAAGAGAGAGAGAACAAATGAGTAATATGTACAGCATAGCAAGTAGCTTCACTTACCTAAGCAAGCAGAGATATTTAGGAGCTGGCCAAAGATGCAGCTTTCAGGTGGCACATTACCGCTGTAAGAGATGTACGGAAATCCTGGATCTACGTGACCTGTCCCTGCAGCAATTGCATAGCTGTAACAAATGAATATAAATGTTTCAATGCTTTCCACACAGTGACCACATTTTCATATTTTTCTGAAAAAAAGTTTCAGCTGAATCTAAGCTGGAGATCTAGAAGGTAAGACCAAAGCAACAACCTTCTGCACTCTTTCATATTTTTCATTTTCCCACAGGTGTACGATACACTGATGTTCAAAAACAGTATGGCCACCTGCTTAACAACGTGTTTATCCATGTTTTCGAACTCTATGTAAAAGTGATTCTGCTTGGAATGAATTTGTCAAATCCTTGTTAGGTTTACAGAGGTATGAGATGTGTATGCACAAGTCGGCAATTCTCTGTTGTTTGTGGGTATCCAAGTAGCTCCTGATAGAATCCCAAAAGTGTTCCATCAAGTTCATTTCAAGAGACTTTGGTCACCAAGACAGCAACGTTGAGTTTACTGTCATGATACTCAAACCATTTTAGCACATTTCTGGTCTTGTGAAATGGACATTTATCCAGATGGAAGATGCCACTGTTGTCGCGGGAAAGACATGAAGCATGAAGGGATACAGGTGATCTGCAATAGAGTTCACATAATCTAGAGCTTTCATGATGCCTTGGATTACTACCACATTTCTCATGTCCCCCATAGCATAATACAGCCTTCTGGCCTGTGTCAGCAGCACAGTGTGTGTTTCGAATATCCATTCAGCTAGATGACAGTGGATCTGGACATGACCATTGACCTAACCTGATATGAACAAGAAACGTGATTCATCTGCCTAGGTGACACTTATAAATTGGTCCACAGTCCAGTCTTGATCATACTATGCTTACTGCAATCGTAATTGACAGAGTTGTTATGTCAACATGGGAACGTGTAGAGGCTGTCTGTGGTGGATCCCAATTATCAACAATGTGCACAAAATGGTGTGTTCTGCAACACCTGTGCCTAAATCAGCATTGCACTCTGTCTTCCAATTGTGGCCTAAGCGATTTTACAGATTTGGCAAATGCCTGCCTTCACATTCTGTGATGAGATGTGGATATCCAAACAATGTATTCTACTAGTTGTTTCACCATCTTTCAGCCTCTTTCCACAGATGCTCATGATACTAACACATGGACAGGAGACCTATTTCTCTGTCTTCAAGACAATTCTGAAGCACCAGGACTTAACAATGTGTCCATTGTCAAAGACACTTATGTCAGTAGATTTTCTCACCTACTGTCCAAATCGTCGCTAGAATGACTCCTCCTTCGTCTCTGGTGTGCTAATTTGCTTTTCTTACTACATCACGTGACCACATCTCCAGGAGGCATTGGGTCTCACCATGGGCTGTGGTCAGAATGTTTCTGTTCATTATTGTATATTACATAGCGTAAAACAAAAATAAATAAAAGTTTTTTTTTAAATTGCAAACTTGTTTTACAAATGACTTGGTGGCCATAGATATACTCTGAAGATCGCGATGTTATATAAAAACCGAAACGAAATTTGTATCTAACATTTACAATACTGCGGGCCGGAGTGGCCGTGCGGTTCTAGGCGCTACAGTCTGGAACCGAGCGACCGCTACGGTCGCAGGTTCGAATCCTGCCTCAGGCATGGATGTGTGTGATGTCCTTAGGTTAGTTAGGTTTAATTAGTTCAAGTTCTAGGCGACTGATGACCTCAGAAGTTAAGCCGCATAGTCCTCAGAGCCATTTGAACCATTTACAATACTCACATAAGCTGAGTTTAATTTTGAGTCTGCCCTTCCTTCTATGCTTTTGCTACATGAGGAGTAGACAGCGATGAAGTGAAGTGAAATCATGTTCTTCAGTTGCACGGTGGTGAGGCGTGGTGACACCAACTTCGAGCCACCGAAAGTAGTGTGCTATCCTGATCCGTCAGCCATCCAAGCTCACAGAGACGGTTAGAGCTAGCTACCGGCATTCCAAACTTGCTCTGTACGAGTACGCTCCGCTGGTATTCGGGAAACGAACGCCGTCTTGTTCCTCAACAATTCTGACACAGTTCAAGAGCCAGTGAACGGTGGACAGTCTTGACGAAGGTGCTGTAAGCGCTCAGACGAATGAATATTATTCTTGAGTGATTTCCGTATACTTCAATCCCGAGAGAAGGTGGTACGACGTGAATTTAAAAAGTAATGGGAATTTTGCAATTTCACGTGTTGTGTTAGTCCATTTCGCTGAATTATTTCATCGTGGTGTTGGTAAACATGTCTAAGAAGTATCTCTACAGACCTGCAGTGTTAGCCATATCGGATATTTAGTCTGTTGTCAGCTGTCAGAAAGATAACATGTGCTTTGGTAGTATCGCCGATTACGGTATTTATTTTGTCTAAAAAATTTATCACAGATTTTGTATTAAATTTTGCTATAAGAGCGGCTTAAAATGCCGATCACGGACGAACGCTGAATCAGAATCAGAGAAGTCCCTGTTGACGGAATATCAATTGACTGATGCCATGAACTCTTTTTTGGATGTACAGTATTGACTATGAAACATGTAACAGCAAAATTTGTTTCATAATTATTGTACTGCGTAAAAAAACACTAGTGAATGCATGTTAGTCAGTAGTCGCTAGATGAAGTCAATAAAGATGAAATTTGCCATAAAAGGGATAAAACATGGGTTTAATACATGAAATCGTACGTAAGGCTCAATTGCTCTGCTGGAAACATTCGGGATCCCAAAGACCAAAGAGTGCTTGACGAGTGAGCTCGAATACAGAGATTACGCTTATAGTGTTCTTCAATTTTAACGGTGTAGTGCACGTTGAGTTCATATCACAAAGTAGAACGTTCGAAAAGGTGTACAGTACCTCTTACATGTCCAACGCCGTTTACTTTAAGAAATCCAAAAATTAAAATCGGCCGGGTCTGTGGCGAAACAATTCAGGCCTTTTGCACCCAAATAATGCACCTGCTCATACTTCGTAGCTCTCTTTGTGAATTTTTGGCTAAAACCAACACTGTAACGGCGCTTCAGCCTCCATATTAACATACACGGTTCCTTGTGATTTTCTTCTGTTGCCAAAAATAAAGTAAACTTCAAAGCGGTCAAAAACGGATTGCTGAGAGGACAAAAAGCTATCCCACAGATCGAGTTCTAGAAGTGTTTTGGGGGTTGGAAAAAATTCTGGTATGTGTATATAGTATCTAATAGGGACAGATTGGAAGGAAATAATCTTGATATTGACGAATAAATAATTATTTCCAAAAACAAAAATTCCCTGTACTTTATGGTGTTCAGAAAGGATAGATAAAATTCAGTTGGTGTTGTCGTGTTTTTTGCTCTTAGAAGTATTTTATCTTGAAGCACTGTAATGGTTGCTGATAGTTAGTATGGGTAGAGGTTACTGTCCCGTTTACTGACCCTTAGCTCAGATAATATAGTTGCTGAAAGGTTCAAGGAAAATTTGAGTCTCATCTGGAATACAATTATAGTTGGTGGTGACTTCAATCTACCCTCAATATATTGGCGTAAATGCTTGTTTAAAGCCGGTGGTAGGCATAAAACATCGTCCAAAATTGTACTAAATGCGTTTTCCGAAAATCATTTTCAGCGGTTACTTGAGGAGCCCAATCAAAGTGTAACTGGTTGCGATAACATACAACAAATAACCATGAGCAAATATGGGGCTTCATGATGGATACGGTGATTAGTGACCACATGGTCGTTGCGGCAAGACTGAATACCTTAACATCCGAATCTACCAGAAATAAACACAAAAACATCTATCCACAAAAAGTAAAATTTGACGAAATAGGACGGCCGAAGTGGCCGTGCGGTTAAAGGCGCTGCAGTCTGGAACCGCAAGACCGCTACGGTCGCAGGTTCGAATCCTGCCTCGGGCATGGATGTTTGTGATGTCCTTAGGTTAGTTAGGTTTAATTAGTTCTAAGTTCTAGGGGACTAATGACCTCAGCAGTTGAGTCCCATAATGCTCAGAGCCATTTGAACCATTTTTGACGAAATAGTTAATGAGTGAACGGCCGGATGTCAGTGTCTAATAGGCACAATATTTCGGGATGCGACCACATTGCCATCATCAGTTCGTCTGACGAACAGACCACTTGGTGGCCGACAAGACACTTTTATCTCTTCCTCCCTCTCCCTCCAACCCGCCATTCTATTCGATGTCCGCACCCAGCATCTCCTACTTCACTCCTCCCGCCGACACACTGTTCCATCCCATGTTCGCGCCCAGGTACGTATGCTGGCGGCACCTCTGCTGTTCCCATGCCTTCCGCCAAAATCAGTTCGTTGGGGGATACCACTTTCCTCTTCTTAATCAGACTAATTGCGGGTTCCAATGCCTTACTACGGACGCAGCCGCTATCACGACTGATCATCGGTTCCCTTACTCAAATCTCGATGGTTTCTTCACGGGCACAGTCGTTAAGGTTGGCGTCCGAGTCAAAACGTTTGCATGGTCGTAATCTATTCTGTGTAATTCCGACAGGCAATGTTTCGTGATTATCGATTTATTAGGCTGCTGCAGTCTGGTGTGCCTTTGGTGTTCTCGGCATCGATTTTCGACATTACACACTGTCTGGCACACAACACACACACACACACACACACACACACATATATATATATATATATATATATATATATATATATATATATATATATATATATATATATATATATATATATAATTGGCAGAGAATCTAATAGACGTCGGATTTCCGTAGTGCAAGGTCGTCTTTGACACTACCAAACAGTGGCCTTGTTTTAGCTGGGGGCGGAAGACCATCTTCAGTTGGTGTTTCCAGAGAATTTGTCCTATCTTTCCAGATAGTGCGCCACAAAAGGGAATAAATGCAAAAACTGCATCCACCTGAGGTTCCTTTTCTGTTTCCGCTAGTTTTACAGTATGGATTGGTGTGTGTCTTCTTTCATTACAAGCCGTGACCCAATGTGCTGTCTGCTCTTCTTTTTATCAGGACATCCAGAAAGGGAAGCACCCCATCCATTTTGACTTTCGTGGTAAAACTAATGGTCTGGTGTATTTGACTAAGATGAGTATGAGGAGGTCATTCAGTTCTTCTCTTCCATTTCGCCATATGACGAAATTATTATCTGCATAGCAGAAGAAGCAGGTAGATTTCCACTGGACTGATTCCATGGCTTCCTCCTCGAAATATTCCATATAAATGTTGCCGACAACTGATGAATGTGGGCTCCTCACCACTACTCTTTCCGTCTGCTCAGAGGAGCTACCATCAAACAATGCTATGTATGTCAACATCAAAAAATTCTTAAAAAGGTTTTGTCGTCTCTATGTTAAATTTCTGGCCAATAAGTTCTAAATATTCTTTTAAAGACATTCTGATAAAAAGACAGACAACTTTGAAGCTCACAAGAATCTCCATATCCTTAAGTTTAAAATTGTTAAGGCATCCTACAAAATCCTTGGCATTGCGAATTTGATGTGAACACCTCCTGATGCAAAGGCTAAGCAAATCCTTTAGGTCCTTAACGAACGAGTACACTAATGTTGCTAACAAAGGGATGTAAGGGCATCCCATCTTTGTGAACTTTTGGCAATTCGTAAGGTCTCGATGGAGCTGATGCTGTTTCTCGTAGCTTCTCAACATGGTCTTCCTCTCCAACCTCTTGGTAGGATTACTGTCGATCTTCTGATATGAACTGTCTTCTAGCAGGCCCTGCGTTTTCTTAATGGAATCATGGTGAGATAGGTCCACAGTTATGATGCCTCTGTCAGCGTGTAAGACCACGATATCTGGATCTTCTCTTAGTTCCGGTACGACTGCCCGTTATCTGCTAGACATATTTGGTTTCAAAGGTCTTTCTCACGTGAGAGCATGACAGGTTTTGTGATGTACAAGAGTGTCTTGAAAAGCAATACCTCTGAATTTTTGTGTGAAAACTCTTTAAGGTTTTTAAATAAAACAGACTTTATTAATATTCTACATCTTTCTTCATATCTGCATATTTATTTCTCTGCATGGTCACCCTGACGACGAACATATTTCTCCCAACAAAGGACATGTTTGGTGAGACTGTCACTGCAGAATGTTTGAATTTGTTGATGGAGCCACAACCTCACCTCTACTTGCACCACTTCATAACTATCAAAGTGAAGTCCTCTAAAGTGTTCTTTAAGTTTTGGAAAACTCCAAGACCTGTCACACAGATTGAGGTTAGCACAATCGTTTCCTTTATTATGAGCATGAACAACCCAACATTGTACATTACTGATGTCGATGCAATCATCACTCTACACAGTTTTCATTCTTCTATAGATTTCAATTGGAGGCACATTTCCTGCAGTTATAAACTTGATTACAGCATACTCTTGCCCAGACACTGACATACTACGTTACACACTGTCATATTACATGCTGCAGTTCATAGACATCTAGCGGCAGAGGAGTGCAACTTGCATCAGCGAAGTGGGAATATCGACCAACTAATTTGCGTGACTTTTAATGCCTCAACAAATATTGAAAACAGAAAAAAAATCGAGGGCATTACTTTTCAGCATTCCCTCCTACATCTTCAGCTGCTTCAGGTGGAAGTCGTGCAGCTGCCTATTCCACTGCACTGCTAATGTTCATGGTAGGTGCAGACTGAAGAGGGGGTGCAAACTTGAGTCCTTTCATAAGAACAGAAATAGTGTCCTCATCCAGCTGCTTTGCTGTGAGATTGATGATAGCCTTGCAGGTTGCATCAGAAGTCTATCTCTCTGACATACGCTCGAATTTTGATGGTTGAGGTCCAGTGGCCTACCTCTATGCAGAGATGGCTGCAGCCCAAGTGATAACATCAATCCATTCCTATGCGCAGAAGGACAACTTTATGACCAGCTGCAGATGTAATGGAAAAAGGTCTTTGTAAGTCAAGTCCAGGCACCAACAGGTAAAGAGCATGCTTTTCCCTACAAATGGTTAGGCTGGCGTGGTATGTTTCCTGATTCTTCTGGCTGGTGCTGAGTCGATATGATATGTTGCCTTGACTAATTTTGACACCACACATTCTTCACAGCATGTCATAAACAATACAAATGCGCTTAACAAACAGCTCCTCCAGTGGCCCAGCTTGTCAATTTTTTCATGCTGTGATACATCTCCTCCCCATAAAGGAATGTGATGTAGTTCATCAGCTTCTCCCAGCATACCTCACAATGGAATAGTTCACAGGGGAAATGACTGAATGTCAGTGTCCATTGGGCACAACATATCGGCAAGTGGTCACAGTGTCATCACCAGGTGCTTGGACGCTGGAGCGATACTTATATCTCTTCCCCCCCTACCTCAGATCCATCTTTCTATCCGTCATCCATGCCCAGCGCTTCCTCCTTCTCGCTCCTCCTCCTGACGCACTGCTCTGTCCTAGTTTTGTGGGCAGGTGCGCATGCTGGTGGCTTTTCTGCTATTCCTCCACCTGCCACGACCAACCTGGAGGAATGGTATGCTCAAAATATTGGTAGATGGGGCACACACCCCCTTTGACAATGAAGGTCTCATCCAAGAACTTGAACATCTGTGGACAGTGTTTCAGAAGAATGGTTACAACCAGTGGCCCATTAGGAGAGCCCTGTGTCACACACCAATTGTAAACCAGCGGAAACAAGAGAGTAACCTCAGGAGGATGCGGCCATTGCATTTATTCCTTTTTGTGCCTCATTATCCGGAAAGATAGGACGAATTCTCTGGAAATACCAACTAGATACAATATGGCCACTGCTTGACAGTGTCAAAGACGACCTTGAACTATGAAAATATGGTTTTATGAGATACCCAGCCAATGTAGCAAGACATACATAAGTCATATAGTGTATATATACAGTATACTGTTGAAGATCGTTGCTGAGAACCCCAGCAGCA
The DNA here is from genome assembly GCF_023898315.1 of Schistocerca nitens. NCBI lineage: Eukaryota > Metazoa > Arthropoda > Insecta > Orthoptera > Acrididae > Schistocerca > Schistocerca nitens. The sequence continues at coordinate 317,384,159 of NC_064616.1, forward strand.
AACCTGATACTAGCACCCTAACATGTCGGCAATCACTGAACACCTGTTGGTGGAATTACACGGAATGGTTTTCTTCCATACTAAGGTTCCGATGCCAATGTGTAACTTCTGGGACTGTGTCTTCAATTAACCTATCGATATTCGAGTAAGGGAACCGCTGATCAGTCCTGATAGCAGCTACATCCTTAGTAAGGCATCTGAACCTGCAGTTAGTTTGATTAAGAATAGGATGGAGAAATACAACAACGAACTGGTTTTAGAGGCAGGTAGCTGATCAGCAGAGGTGCCGCCAGTACGTGTACCTGCGCCAAATCCTAGGATGGTGCAATGTATCGATGGTTAGGAGCGGTAGAGGAGACGCTGGGTGCAGACGTCAGAGAGAATGCTAGATTGGTTGGACGGGGGGAAGAGATAGAAACGCTTTACCGGCTCCCAAGCAATCAGTTCGTCAGGGCTCCAAGGGATGATGGCGACGTGGTCGCTTTCCGAAATATTGTGCCCGTTACATACTGACATCCAGCTGTTCACCTGTGAACTATTTCCTCATGAATTACGCTGTGAGAAGTTGAAGAATCACAAATAAAAATTCGCTTGACTCCTTCCTAAGAAACAGTCTCCCTCCCTTAGAAACTAACTATGTAGGTGTACACCACATGTGGCTTAAATTGAAAGAAACAGCACCGACGGCAGCTGAGGAAATTGGAACAGATGTGCCATGATACACAAAACAGGTTATAACTGTGTCGCAGAAGCAACGAAAAAAGCATTCCACATTTAAAACAATGTAAAAATTCAAATTTTGGTGACGTTTTAGAGAAGGTCGAAATTTAGTGTGGTCTTCATGTGATAAGCTGTCTCAAAATGTGGCAGAAAATCCAAAGGGTTATGGTCATTTGTAAAGTACACCAACAGAGAGACACAATTAATACCCTCATTGTACGATGGCAGTGTTAATGTTATCGACGACAGTGCCACTAAAGCAGAGTTACTAAACAAGGTTTTCCGAAATTCCTTCACCAAGAATTCGAATAAAGAACAGCTGCCAATATGAGTAACTTAGAAGTAGATCGCTTCAGTGTAGCGAAGAAACTTAAATCTTTTAATGAAGGCAAGTTTTTCTATCCAGACTGCATACCAGTTAGGTTCCTAAGAGAATATGCTGATGTAATAGCTCCATACTAAGCAATCATATACAGTCGTTCGCTCATCAAAAGATTCGCACCTGAGGATTGGAAAGTTGTAGAGTTCATAACAATACCCAAGAAAGGAAATACAAATAGTTCGCAAAATTACAAACTAATATCACTGAAGTTGGATTTTGGACATGTACTTCGAACATTATGAATTACTTCAACAACAAAAAAATCAGCTATAAACACATAGCACACATTCAGAAAATAGTTTTCTTGTAAAAGTAATGAGTGCTGTTGATTGGGATTTCAAATTGGTTCCATATTTCTAGATTTCCAGAAGGCTTTTGACACTGTTCCATACTAGTGGCTTCTAATCAAATTGTTTGCCTATGGAGTTTCGTCTCAGTTATGAGAATAGATTAGCGATTTTCAGTAAGAAAGGACACAGTTTGTACTAACTAAAGCAAAATCATCAAGAAAAACAGAAATGATATATGGCGTTTCCTAAGGAAGTGACACAAGCCCTCTGCTGTTTTTAACTCACATAAATATTTTGGAGAGAAGCCAAGCAGCCATCTTAAATTGTTTGCAAATGATGCTGTCTTTTACTGTCTAGTAAAATCAAAACCAATTGCAATACAATTTATACAAGATGTCTGTATAGTATAAAAAATGACAACTGCCTCTAACAATAAAAAGTATGAGGTCATTGACATCATGACCAAAAGGAAGCCATCAAATTTCGGTTACTCGATGTTGTTGTTGTTGTGGTCTTCAGTCCTGGGACTGGTTTGATGCAGCTCTCCATGCTACTCTATCCTGTGCAAGCTTCTTCATTTCCCAGTAACTACTGCAACCTACATACTTCTCAACCTGCTTAGTGTTTTCATCTCATGGTCTCCCTCTACGATTTTTACCCTCCACGCTGCCCTCTGATGCTAAATTGGTGATCCCTTGATGCCTCAGAACATGTCCTACTAACCGATCCCTTCTTCTAGTCAAGTTGTGCCACAAATTTCTCTTCTCCCTAATTCTATTCAATACCTCCTCATTAGTTATGTGATCTACCCATCTAATCTTCAGCATTCTTCTGTAGCACCACATTTCAAAAGCTTCTATTCTCTTCTAGTCCAAACTATTTATCGTCCATGTTTCACTTCCATACATGGCTACACTCCATACAAATACTTTCAGAAACGACTTCCTCACACTTAAATCTATACTCGATGTTAACAAAGTTCTCTTCTTCACAAACGCTTTCCTTGCCATTGTCAGTCTACATTTTATATCCTCTCTACTCGATAAATCGCCAAAATTTCAAGGATGACAATACAACTAAACACCTAGGAACTTCAATTATGAACAATTTGAATTAGAAGAATTGCATGGATAATGTTGTGGGGAAGGTGAACCAAATATTGCGTTTTATTGGCAGAAGACAGAAAAGATGCAAGAGATCCACAACAGAGACTACCAGTACTATACATGCAAACTAAGTTGACACTTGGCGTTACGGGTGGTGGGAGCGACCGTAAAGACATAATCCCTCTACAGCCCCTCCCATCAGCCACCGCGCCGAGTATAACTTAGTCTGCACATATATTATGCTTGTCCGTCGTCTTACGGTGTATTGCTGCTAGATAGGTGATCCATATCAAAAAGGATTGACAGAGGGCATCTAAAAAGTTCAAAGAAGGCCAGCTCGTTTTGCTTTATCACGAAATTGGGGAGATAGTGTCACAGATATAGTAAGCGAGCTGGGGTGGCTATCTTTAATATCAAGGCGATTTTCGCTGCAGCAAGATTTTTTTCATGATATTTCAATCACCAGCTTTCTCCTCTAAATGCGAAAATATTTTCTTGACGATCACCTACATAGATGTGAATGATAACTATGATAAAATAAGACAAATAACAGCTCACACTGAAAGATTTAAATGTTCATTTTTTCCACTTGCTATTCAAGAGTGGAACGGTAGAGAAACAATCTGAAGGTATTCCAATGAACCATCTGCCAAGCACTGCACAGAAGTTCTCGAGATGTACATGTAGATGTAGACACCTTGTTAGGTATAAGGGGGCACATTTCAGCACATGTAGACATACTCCACACCAGAATATCTCCACTGCCTTCCTGAAATCTGCCCTGTTCGCCAGCACAATGATTTGCCTCTTCTATCCCTTTGCCCACACTTAAATTTGCGCTCTACCAAAACCAGGGTTTTGTACTTCTGGTACATTACATAAATGAAATAGAAGATGGTAGTATTACCAGTAGTATTGGTAGCACTGGAAGGGAAATAAACATAAATGAATGTTGAGAGAAAAATTAGGAGCTGAAATTTGTTTTCCATTTTTTTCTCATAATTAGAAACGCACATTGTTCAGCAGTAGTGGGGCAAAGTTCAATCTACGCTGCTTTCCATTGTTGCCAAATTTATTCAAGATAGCAGACCCTCCCCATCCTGCCCTCTGGTATAAATGTGGTAACATTGCACTGTTGATGCAACTGCATTATGTCATGGGCTTTCCTCCTTCCCCTTCCCCTTCCCCTACCTCCACTCCCCAATGCCCCATCCCTCCACTATTTGGAAAAATGGCAGAAAAAGCTCGGCCTATGTTGTGGTGTTGTTATGGAAGGAATTAGGGTGTTCACTTTTTATTTAATCATTTTTGGGATTTTGGGGCATTATCCTGTTAAAAAATTTTATTGTGTGTACTCTCCTCGATGTGCAGAGGCAAACTGACATAGCTGATGCTACCACCACTAAAGGGCACTTAAAACTGTAACATCATGGGTTTTTTACCTCCTCCCCTGCCTCCCCTCCTCCATCCATCCCACAACCTAACCTCACCTCCTCCCCCCTCCCCTCCACTTTCCACCCCCACTCAGAAATTGGTGGGAAAAACCGGAAAACCGGTCCAGAGCTGTTGGTGTGGAATGACACAGGATAGTGGTTAAAAAACAATAAATAATTAGTAATAATATATTTATTATTTATAAAAATCCAATTGGCACATTGCTGGGTGAAAGGGTGTAGGGTACTCTCTTTATTTCATCATTTTTGGAATACTGGTACAGTCTAGCTATGATGTCACAATTCAAATGGCCAACCCACGATACTGGCGCAGTCTAACTCCCCTCCCCTATTGGCGGGAAATTCAAAAATTGGCAGAAAATTCAAAAATCAGTGGGAAAATTGAAATGTCTTCCTCTGGCTGTGAGGCTGGGGAGGGGTAGTTGCCATTGATCGAGCGCTGCAGTTTATACTCAACAATCTGTTCAACTTTTGTGCAATAAAATCAGAGAGAATATTATCATCTGATGAATCTATTGATACACCAGACACCACATTTAGTATTTAGATGTTAGCAATTCCTAGAGGCAGCAGAGCTAATAAAGTAAGAAATTTAGCTGATGACAAAAAGACTAGGTGTATTACAAGAATTAACAATAATGATAATCTATGTTGTTCTAGAGCTATAATAGTGGCATTAAAATATCACACAAATACTATCTTGGGTAGGGAACTAAATATAGCTGACATTAAGAAAATAAATGTAGGGGATAAATACAAAGTACAAAAAGAGTTAACCAACATATTATGGAACCACTTAAGAGAACAATGAAGGGATTTACTCTAGATGGTATTGAAAATGCTGAACAGTTACTAGATATCCAAATAAATGATGTATGTGCTTAGAATTAAAATTCAGTTATCTATAGTGATCTGGGGAAAGCAATAAAGATGTATCTGTATAAAAATCATAACTATTTTTGTGTAATTAACAGTATATCAGCATTCTTAGGATCATCATATTATTGTGATATATGTAACAGACCATACAACAAGTAGAACAAGCATGCCTGTAAAGTAGAGATAAAAGTCTGCATATTATGTAATAGAGAAGAATACAATATATGGCAAAAATGCAATAGGTATTGTTACAATGAAGAATGGTTAAAACAATCACTAAGAAGTTTGTGAGACAGTTTATAAATGTCAAAGAAGTAAATGGATTTTTTTCAGATCTAAAGTACATAAGTGTGGCTTTGCAATATGCAGAAACTTATAACAAATAGTAAAAATTAAAAATCATTAATGTTATTTACAGTAAAAAAACATAAAAGATGGTGTTTGTGAAAAACATTTTGGTGAAGAATATTTTCAAAGAATACTAAAACTGTAATAAAGGTGGCTGATATATTAATGGAGAATGCCAATGGTGGAAATGTAAAAAAACAGTAGTAGGTAAACAGTTTAATGTTGTGAAAGGGAACACCACTAATAATTCTTTGTAGTTCTACTTAGAGGTACATGTGGTTTCACCATGAAGCTCAACAAGAAACTGGTATACATATATCGAATCTAATAATAGTTAAGAGTTTTACTGTTTATAAATCTAAAACGTTGATGATATTTGATAAACATCTCAATTATACATTTATAGCTCATTGTGCTAAAGGTCATTGTTTGCAATTCATTCTGCAATATTGTGTTCAAAATACAATTCATACTCATCTACACAGGAACTAAAATGATGTTATTAGAGTTAAAGCATTTAGAACTAAAACTTATAGTTAGCAGCAATTTTTAACAATGTCCACTTGGTAGCTTCCTAAAAACACTTTATTTGACAGAATTGAAGAAAATATACTTCCTATATTCGTACAATACACAAGGAAAATGAAAATACATAGGGTCAATTCCTTGTATCGACGTGTTGACACTATGAAAGCAAAAGATACAGAAACATTAATGAAATCACATTGTCAAAAAGTTAAAAGAAAATTATGTATTCCATATGAGGAAAGAAATTAGTAAATACTGCAATTCCTACATAGATATATTGTGAAGAGTTTGTTTAGAACTAAGAAAACAGTTCCTGGAAGTAGCTAATATTGATCCACTCTGTTACTAAACATTTGCCCAAGTTTTTATGGCTATATACAGATCTCAGTATTTGCCTGATGGAAGAATCGCTGTATTGAGTAAAGAACAGAAAGGAAATTATAGCAAAGAGTCTATTGCTTGGTAACCAGTTAAACAATAATAATATTCAACAGGATGTTAATGGTGGTGAAGTAGATATAGCTGGAGCAAAAGCATATTTTGACAAAGAAACAAATACTGTTTATCAATACTATGGCTTATTTTGGCATAGTTGTTAAAAGTGTTTTAAAAGTGAAACTATTAACAACAAAAATAAAAACTCAAAGGACGACCTACATCAAAAGACTTTAACACAAAGTAGTAAGATACGAAATTCTGGATATAGTTTAGCTAATTTTGGTGATGGTGTGGGAATGTGATTGGATTACTGAGCAGAGTATAAAAAAGTTAAGAAATTAAAACATTTACCCAAATTTCTCGGACCATTGACTCCAAGAGGTACTTTTCATGGTGGTCATACAAACATGATGAAATTAAGATCTAAAGCAGATGGTGTTAAGACAAAAATAAAATATGTCAATGTGTATAGTCTCTATCCACCTGTACAATATTACGATTATTATACTGAATGACACCCAATAAAAATACACTCCTGGAAATGGAAAAAAGAACACATTGACACTGCGAGAGGGCTGTACAAGCAATGATCACACGCACGGCACAGCGGACACACCAGGAACCGCGGTGTTGGCCGTCGAATGGCGCTTCACACGCACGGCACAGCGGACACACCAGGAACCGCGGTGTTGGCCGTCGATTGGCGCTAGCTGCGCAGCATTTGTGCACCGCCGCCGTCAGTGTCAGCCAGTTTGCCGTGGCATACGGAGCTCCATCACAGTCTTTAACACTGGTAGCATGCCGCGACAGCGTGGACGTAAACCGTATGTGCAGTTGACGGACTTTGAGCGAGGGCGTATAGTGGGCATGCGGGAAGCCGGGTGGACGTACCGCCGAATTGCTCAACACGTGGGGCGTGAGGTCTCCACAGTACATCGATGTTGTCGCCAGTGGTCAGCGGAAGGTGCACGTGCCCGTCGACCTGGGACCGGACCGCAGCGACGCACGGATGCACGCCAAGACCGTAGGATCCTACGCAGTGCCGTAGGGGACCGCACCGCCACTTCCCAGCAAATTAGGGACACTGTTGCTCCTGGGGTATCGGCGAGGACCATTCGCAACCGTCTCCATGAAGCTGGGCTACGGTCCCGCACACCGTTAGGCCGTCTTCCGCTCACGCCCCAACATCGTGCAGCCCGCCTCCAGTGGTGTCGCGACAGGCGTGAATGGAGGGACGAATGGAGACGTGTCGTCTTCAGCGATGAGAGTCGCTTCTGCCTTGGTGCCAATGATGGTCGTATGCGTGTTTGGCGCCGTGCAGGTGAGCGCCACAATCAGGACTGCATATGACCGAGGCACACAGGGCCAACACCCGGCATCATGGTGTGGGGAGCGATCTCCTACACTGGCCGTACACCACTGGTGATCGTCGAGGGGACACTGAATAGTGCACGGTACATCCAAACCGTCATCGAACCCATCGTTCTACCATTCCTAGACCGGCAAGGGAACTTGCTGTTCCAACAGGACAATGCACGTCCGCATGTATCCCGTGCCACCCAACGTGCTCTAGAAGGTGTAAGTCAACTACCCTGGCCAGCAAGATCTCCGGATCTGTCCCCCATTGAGCATGTTTGGGACTGGATGAAGCGTCGTCTCACGCGGTCTGCACGTCCAGCACGAACGCTGGTCCAACTGAGGCGCCAGGTGGAAATGGCATGGCAAGCCGTTCCACAGGACTACATCCAGCATCTCTACGATCGTCTCCATGGGAGAATAGCAGCCTGCATTGCTGCGAAAGGTGGATATACACTGTACTAGTGCCGACATTGTGCATGCTCTGTTGCCTGTGTCTATGTGCCTGTGGTTCCGTCAGTGTGATCATGTGATGTATCTGACCCCAGGAATGTGTCAATAAAGTTTCCCCTTCCTGGGACAATGAATTCACGGTGTTCTTATTTCAGTTTCCAGGAGTGTATATAGCCCAAGATATTATTCTAAAAATGATATAGATTTATAAAATGTAAGATATTGGCACCTAAAAGATTGTATCATCCAGTTTTAGCTGTAAGCATAAAAATCGATAAAAATGACAAACTCTCATTTCCTTTGTGTGGAAGAAGGTACAGAAGAAAACATAAATTAATGTAATCAGAATGATGACGAAAGAAGTTTTTTGGAACTTGGACAGCTGGTGAAGTAAGGAAAGCTGTGGAAAGAAATGTAGATGTTTGTGAAGTATAGGATTGCAGAAATAAAAGCAATGTGTTGTTTAAAAATTATGCAAAAGACTTTATGAAAATAAAATTAGAATCCAGTCCACATGCTTTTGAAACCTAAGAGCTGAGCAGCAGAGCAGTTAAACAAAAAGTGGATGTTGAAGTAAATCCTGATAAGATAAAAGAAAATTCAGGAAACTGAGCTGTTGCTAAGATATGTCTAAATTCATTAAGGGAAAAATTTGGACAATGACAAAATATGAGTGAAACTGATCATGTTATAGATTTATGACAATTTTATGTGATATTAATGGATGATCAATTATATAATATAGATATAAATTTTATTAATGGAAATATGGTCCAAAGATTATTATGTAGAAAATAACACTGTCACAAATATTTTTATTGCTGGATTCCCTACACCAAATGCAAGGCTTACACTGAATGGTATGTTCTATAAGCTAGGCAAATCTGTTATTTATTTCGATATGGTTAGTATATTATACGTTGATGATGGTAAAAATACTGTAGAAACAAGAGGTATGTTAGGTGAATGGACTGATAAGTTAGGAAATACTTGGATTACACATTAGTCTTCAATGGGCCCTAAAAGTTACTATTTTGAGAAAAATGATAAAAATATTGTGATGAGGATAAAGGGATATACTTTAAACTTCAAGAACATTCAAAAGCTCAATGACAAATCTACGAAAAGGTTAATTGACAGTGAAGTGAAAGAAAAGGTACAATTAGATTACTACCAGATAACTAGAGATGTAAATATAAAAAACAATCAAAAATCAGGTTAAGAAAGAATTCTCATGTCAGTATGATAAAAGAGTAGCTAAACAAGAGACCGGGATGCCAGACACTGTTGTAGGCATTTTCGAGGTCGAGGAAGACAAAAATGGCGGAGTGACAGGAGTTAAGCTGGGGGGAGAGGAGATGAGTGAGGCGCAGAAGTTGCTCATCAGCAGAGAAGGAAGGTCGAAAGCCACATTGGGTGTTGGGGAGGAGGTGGTGTCAATAGAGATGGCGATGGTTGCGCCAGGGAAGTATGGATTCCAAGAGCTTGCTGAACACCGAGGTGAGACATATAGGGCGATAGGAAGAGGCATCAGATGGAGGCTTGTTGGGTTTGGAGAACATCAGGATATGGAAGGTTTTCCACAGGTCGGGATAGAAGGTGTTGGCGAGGATTACGTTGTAGAGAGTGGCAAGGACTGCAAGGAAGGCGGGAGGGCAGTGTTTGAGGTGGCGGTAGGTAACGCGGTCGTGGCCAGGAGCAGTGTTGCGTTTAGTGCGGTGTGAGACTGATGTCTTGTGTAGCGATGCGAGTGTTTAGTTCAGATGGTGGTAGTGCTGCTCTTTTTTTTTCTTTATTGTAATTTTAAACACCTTATACAAAGGCGGGCTGTCAGCAGCATAGTACGCCGCTCTTCAGCCTTGAGTTTGACAAGAAGTATTAAAAATTGGTGGCACAGGGAATACAGTCAAAACGGCGGGTAAAAAATGTAGACAATAAAAAAACAAAAAAAAAAACATGGAGCCATTCACGCTGGACGATAAACATCACTAACACTAGTTGGCACGGCGCACATAACATGGATGATGGCGACGGCACACGTGAACGGTGGTGGCGTGACAGTGAACAAACACTAAACACAAACGAAGGCACACACACGAGACACTGGTGGCAATGATCTCTGGCGCGCGAATGTTCACTGAGCGTGTGCGAGTCTGGAGGGACCTGCCAAGAGAGGAGGAGGAGGAGGAAGGGGAGTGGGAGAGGGGAGAGCAGAGATGCCATGGGCAGGGGAGATAGGGGGAGGGAGGAAGGGGGAGGGGAAGCCCAGGGGAAGAGGGGAGGAGGGAGGGGACGGGGGAAAAGGAAAGAGAAGGGAAGAGAAGAGAGGGAGGGTGCCTGAAGGTCACAGGAAGGGGGGGGATCAAAGTTGATATGAGGGGTAGATGGAGGGGAGGACGACATCATCAGGGAGGGGGAGCTGGCGGAAGCCACCTTGGGAGAGGGTAAGGAGGGTGGAGAGATGGAGACCGGGAGTGGTGCTCTAAATCTCTGCCCCTATATACAGGTATCCTATAGCAATAGCACTGGGGAATGAAACACACGTACATCAATTTACAAGTCGCAAATCGCATCCTAGCCAACTGAAACGTGTGAAATACGTTGTGCTACATTTTTTACGAGTGTAGTGCTCATTATATTACTTGAACACATCATCTCCAAGGAGAAAAAACTGGCCAGTCACATCTGGTCTATTCCAGCGCCATCTTCCGAGTGCATTGAGTGGCTGAAGAGCCAACCAGCCATAACCTTTCTTTGTACCTGCCAGTTGTGACATGCAAACCCGTGACTTATCGTTGGCCGATCCCTCGTGACCGTTCATGCCATTGGCCATGGGCTGGCGTCACTAACTCCTACCACACTGCGAGACAAGTAGGTGCAGCTTGGGCATCGAGTAAAAAATGGTTCAAATGGCTCTGAGCACTATGGGACTTAACACCTGAGGTCATCAGTACCCTAGAACTTAGAACTACGTAAACCTAACTAACCTAAGGACATTACGCACATCCATGCCCGAGGCAGGATTCGAACCTGCGACCATAGCGTTAGCGCGGTTCCAGACTGAAGCGCCTAGAACCGCTCTGCCATTGCTGCCGGCGGGCGTCGAGTACTAACTACAATTCCATCCCCCACATAGTCTCCCCAGTTTAAAAAATCCACTTTATCCAATCCGAGATGAGGATGTTGTTGTCCATACACCTCCCTTTTATGCGCGTTATTTAAGAAGACAGAAGAAATCGGAGTATATACGCGTTTCCACATCGCTAAAGTATCGCTCTTAGTGTGAAAATCCTGTACGACAGTATACACTGAAGAGCCAAAGAAACTGGTACACATGTACACGCGTAGGGCCCCTGCGAGCACGCAGAAGTGCCACAACATGACGTGGCATGGACTCACTAATGTCTGGGCCCAGGCTCCTTGCCTTTAACGAAGTGATTGCTTTTCCTGACATCTTTTGCAATAACGACTGCGCGAATCGACGGTACCTCGTACGGAAAGAAAGAGCAGCTCGGCCGCGAGCATTTCCGACGTCTTCTTGGGCTCTTATTTGTAATGGCATTCAGACAGTCAAGGGCGCTGCCGATTGTTGCATACGAATGCGAAATACCTGCCTCTAATTTTCTTACTGCAGTCATTTTGTGAGGCGTATATGGAAGGCTGTAATATGTTTACCCACGAAACTTAGAAGAAGCGGTGCAAGAGCTCACCTCTCAACTTCCCTTTTGTCAGAGTATCGCTTACTCCCCATATTCTCACGAATCTTCCAGGCTTTGATGTATAACATTTGAATCCACCTGATTTTCACTAATAATACACTCCTGGAAATTGAAATAAGAACACCGTGAATTCATTGTCCCAGGAAGGGGAAACTTTATTGACACATTCCTGGGGTCAGATACATCACATGATCACACTGACAGAACCACAGGCACATAGACACAGGCAACAGAGCATGCACAATGTCGGCACTAGTACAGTGTATATCCACCTTTCGCAGCAATGCAGGCTGCTATTCTCCCATGGAGACGATCGTAGAGATGCTGGATGTAGTCCTGTGGAACGGCTTGCCATGCCATTTCCACCTGGCGCCTCAGTTGGACCAGCGTTCGTGCTGGACGTGCAGACCGCGTGAGACGACGCTTCATCCAGTCCCAAACATGCTCAATGGGGGACAGATCCGGAGATCTTGCTGGCCAGGGTAGTTGACTTACACCTTCTAGAGCACGTTGGGTGGCACGGGATACATGCGGACGTGCATTGTCCTGTTGGAACAGCAAGTTCCCTTGCCGGTCTAGGAATGGTAGAACGATGGGTTCGATGACGGTTTGGATGTACCGTGCACTATTCAGTGTCCCCTCGACGATCACCAGTGGTGTACGGCCAGTGTAGGAGATCGCTCCCCACACCATGATGCCGGGTGTTGGCCCTGTGTGCCTCGGTCGTATGCAGTCCTGATTGTGGCGCTCACCTGCACGGCGCCAAACACGCATACGACCATCATTGGCACCAAGGCAGAAGCGACTCTCATCGCTGAAGACGACACGTCTCCATTCGTCCCTCCATTCACGCCTGTCGCGACACCACTGGAGGCGGGCTGCACGATGTTGGGGCTTGAGCGGAAGACGGCCTAACGGTGTGTGGGACCGTAGCCCAGCTTCATGGAGACGGTTGCGAATGGTCCTCGCCGATACCCCAGGAGCAACAGTGTCCCTAATTTGCTGGGAAGTGGCGGTGCGGTCCCCTACGGCACTGCGTAGGATCCTACGGTCTTGGCGTGCATCCGTGCGTCGCTGCGGTCCGGTCCCAGGTCGACGGGCACGTGCACCTTCCGCCGACCACTGGCGACAACATCGATGTACTGTGGAGACCTCACGCCCCACGTGTTGAGCAATTCGGCGGTACGTCCACCCGGCCTCCCGCATGCCCACTATACGCCCTCGCTCAAAGTCCGTCAACTGCACATACGGTTCACGTCCACGCTGTCGCGGCATGCTACCAGTGTTAAAGACTGCGATGGAGCTCCGTATGCCACGGCAAACTGGCTGACACTGACGGCGGCGGTGCACAAATGCTGCGCAGCTAGCGCCATTCGACGGCCAACACCGCGGTTCCTGGTGTGTCCGCTGTGCCGTGCGTGTGATCATTGCTTGTACAGCCCTCTCGCAGTGTCCGGAGCAAGTATGGTGGGTCTGACACACCGGTGTCAATGTGTTCTTTTTTCCATTTCCAGGAGTGTAATTCATTTACTTCTAGCTCGCAAATTTTTTTAAATAAATTAGAATTGCTAGCATTGTTGAGCTTCTTAAGTACAGCTTCCATTTATATCGATAAAGTTTTTATTAAGATGAAATAATTATCTGCCATAAATGAACAAAAGTGATAGCAAAAACAATATTATTCAAGCTCCCCATTTTTTCGGCTCCCCATTTTTTCTTTTCCTCTCCTCCCCCCTTTTCCCATCACTGTGTCACCTGTGTAGTGCCGTTTTAAGTGAGTGAGCAGTGTTGTGCATACCCTGTCAGTGCAGCAAACAGCCACCATACTGTCACTAGTTGTGTTTTTTATCTTGTGCGAACCGAAACCAGACTGTCGCCTTGTTTTTTTTAATTGTGCCTGTCTACTTGTTGTGTGTCTTCATCCGTATCGTCGCTGCAGTGTTTTTATATTTTAAATTCCACACCTTTCCACCGTTTTACAGTTTTTTTTATAATGTCACCATTTTATCGCCTTTTTTCTTGTTTGTTTGTCTTCTCATTATGTTTTTTAACTTTTATGTAGGCTGTAGAGAAGCATATTATGCTGCTGCCAGCCAGCTCCCCCCCCCCTCTCGGGGGAGGGGGGATAATCGAAATGCAATAAAGGAAAAAAATGAGCAGCACTGGTATTCGATAGCTGATACCACTCTTGCTCTCGCGGTATGAATTCCGATAGCGAGTAGTTTCAAATCGTATTCTTCTTCATCACTGCCTTCGCTGCCAGTTCTTGCTATGTGTCATAGCTTTCACTGCCAGTCCTTGCTACCCGTTATCACTTTTGTTGCCAATCATCATCTTCCCATCGACATCTCGCCATCGTCACCGATCATCGCCAGCCAGCATTTTCACTGCCAGTCTTGGCCCACATCAGCGTCACCGTCGTTTCATCGCTCATTTGTCATCACTGTCGCCTCCATCTGTTGATCGCCGCCACTGTATGACACCTGATTTAGATGCTTCCATCCCTGTCACATCAGAGACATTCTCATGATTCACAACTTCACCACAGATTGTCATTGTCTTCCCAGCGCCACTTCGGCGGTCGCTCACTGCAGTCAACGCCATTCATCATTATCCATCATTATGGCCCATCCTACTACATCAATCATCTACTCCTCTCCATCTCCTGCTCCCAGTGTGGCCACATGAAGCATGTCCTCTAACTCACCCCCCTACATCTATTCCCCATTATCTATCGTATCCCGACCTACTGCATTAGTTACACATGCATCTCTCTCGGTCTCCAGCTCCCACTATCTTTCCTCTTTCAGCCACAACTCTCCAGCCATATCCACCATTGCTACACATGGCACCGGTCGCCTAGTAAGAGTTGCAACATATGACATCACAAACATTGACTAACTGAGTCTCACTGTGTCAACCAACATAAGCCATGCTGAATGACCTGCAAAACTCCCAGATAACCATCAACAACGACACATCTTGCCACCCCCATCCCTCGGCCATCCTTCCCTCCAGCAGCTGTTAAGAAATGTACAAAATGTCAAACCATTGACATCTACCCCTATCCCATACATAAAAAACCACAAACTGAACCTCATGACACTCAGCATATGGGTACAATGCCTCCTTCTCCAACTTCTTCCCCTACCAGCCACATCTTCATCGTCACCAACCCTGACCCAAAGTTCGTTAAACCCAAATCCCTCACCCTCAGAATAAAAAAATACCTACCAATTCTCCACATCCAAAAAATCATCCCAAGAAAAGATTCCATCTTACTAAAGTCCCTAGACCCCAGCTTCCATACCACCCTCTTCTCCAAAATTAATTGCATTACCTTTGGTCCCAAAGCCTCCTTAACACCTCTCACCTCCACTCCCAACGCCAAAAACTCTCATCGTCCCCACTGTCCTCCCACCCTCATCACAGCGATCATAAAGGTTGACCTTGAGATCACAGAAGTGGCAACAAAATCGAACCTTCAAAATCCTGCCCTCAGTCCTACCACTGTGAAAAGTATCTCTGTTACAATGATCACCTTACTGCACCTTTTGAGAACCCACCTGTCTGTCCACCTGTGCCACTATCTACATCCGACCTAATCATCCCAGCCCCAATGACTTCTTCAAACACATATATCATATCTTTTCCAACTATTTTAATGCCTCAGACCTCAACATATGTAGCAGATAACCCACAGAACTCCAGTGGTGGCATCAGTTTATCGACTTCCTGCATGCTGACATTGTTTCCATCCCACAGCACACCCATTCTAAAAGCATCACCACCCCCAATGTCATCCTAGCATCTCTCAACATTCTTACACACCTCACTCCAGAAGTCCTTGATCTGATTGAAAGCGACCACATACCTGCTCTCCTCACTCTCTCCTCCTCACAACCTCATCCTTGGCTAGACTGAGTGGAGCAACTTCTGTTGCTAGACTATAGCGAAAGTGTCATTTGTATATCCAGAAGTTATTTTCAAGACTGGCTAGAGCTACTCTCTAGCACTTGATCAAAGGAAACTATCTCTCTGCAACTCCCATGCCTCACAGCCAGAGGAAGAAATTTGAATTTTCCAACTGATATTTAATTTCCTGCCAATGTTTGAATTTCCCACCAATAGGAGGAAGGAAGTTAGACTGCGCCAGTATTCTGGGTTGGCCATCTTGGATTGTGATGTTATAGTTAGACTGTGCTAGTATTCCAAAGATGATGAAATAAAGAGAGTATCCACACCACCGATACACAAATTGAATTTTTATAAATAATGATTATATTATCATTAATTATTATTATTATTATTTCTTTCTTTTCTCAGTCGTTAAGTCTGGTCAAAAATGGAAAGTGATGTGGACCTTGATTAAGCGTGACTTCCTTTTAACTGTACGGTATATGTTACATTGCATTTAGGAACTTTTGGGTAATTGAACATGTATCAATAATTACAGGTTTCTATAGTTGTATATATAAGTTTGGATGTAGCTGTATTGCATTGATGTACTGGTGGATATTGTGTGGTATGACTCCTGTAGTTGATAGTATAATTGGTATAATGTCAACTTTATCCTGATGCCACATGTCCTTGACTTCCTCAGCCAGTTGGATGTATTTTTCAATTTTTTCTCCTGTTTTCTTTTGTATATTTGTTGTATTGGGTATGGATATTTCGATTAGTTGTGTTAATTTCTTCTTTTTATTGGTGAGTATGATGTCAGGTTTGTTATGTGGTGTTGTTTTATCTGTTATAATGGTTCTGTTCCAGTATAGTTTGTATTCATCATTCTCCAGTACATTTTGTGGTGCATACTTGTATGTGGGAACGTGTTGTTTTATAAGTTTATGTTGTAAGGCAAGCTGTTGATGTATTATTTTTGCGACATTGTCATGCCTTCTGGGGTATTCTGTATTTGCTAGTATTGTACATCCGCTTGTGATGTGATCTACTGTTTCTATTTGTTGTTTGCAAAGTCTGCATTTATCTGTTGTGGTATTGGGATCTTTAATAATATGCTTGCTGTAATATCTGGTGTTTATTGTTTGATCCTGTATTGCAATCATGAATCCTTCCATCTCACTGTATATATTGCCTTTTCTTAGCCATGTGTTGGATGCGTCTTGATCGATGTGTGGCTGTGTTAGATGATACGGGTGCTTGCCATGAAGTGTTTTCTTTTTCCAATTTACTTTCTTCGTATCTGTTGATGTTATGTGATCTAAAGTGTTGTAGAGGTGGTTATGAAATTGTAGTGGTGTTGCCGATGTATTTATATGAGTGATTGCTTTGTGTATTTTGCTAGTTTCTGCTCGTTCTAGAAGAATTTTCTTAAATTGTCTACCTGTCCATAATGTAGGTTTTTTATGTCGATAAATCCCCTTCCTCCTTCCTTTCTGCTTAATGTGAATCTTTCTGTTGCTGAATGTATGTGATGTATTCTATATTTATGGCATTGTGATCGTGTAAGTGTATTGAGTGCTTCTAGGTCTGTGTTACTCCATTTCACTACTTCAAATGAGTAGGTCAATATTGGTATAGCATAAGTATTTATAGCTTTTGTCTTGTTTCTTGCTGTCAATTCTGTTTTCAGTATTTTTGTTAGTCCTTGTCTATATTTTTCTTTTAGTTCTTCTTTAATATTTGTATTGTTTATTCCTATTTTTTGTCTGTATCCTAGATATTTATAGGTATCTGCTTTTTCCATCGCTTCTATGCAGTCGCTGTTGTTATCCAATATGTAATCTTCTTGTCTAGTGTCTTTTCCCTTGACTATACTCTTTTTCTTACATTTGTCTGTTCCAAAAGCCATATTTATATCATTGCTGAATACTTCTGTTATCTTTAGTAATTGGTTGAGTGGTTGATTTGTTGCTGCCAGTAGTTTTAGATCATCCATGTATAGCAAATGTGTGATTTTGTGTGGGTATGTTCCAGTAATATTGTATCCATAATTTGTATTATTTAGCATGTTGGATAGTGTGTTCAGAGCAAGGCAGAACCAGAAAGGACTTAATGAATCTCCTTGGTATATTCCACACTTTATCTATATTGGCTGTGATGTGATATTATTTCAATTTGTTTGGATATTAAGTGTGGTTTTCCAATTTTTCATTACTATGTTTAGGAACTGTATCAATTTAGGATCTACTTTGTATATTTCCAATATTTGTAGTAACCATGAGTGGGGTACGCTATCAAAAGCTTTTTGGTAATCACTGTATGCATAGTGTAGCGACCTTTGTTTAGTTTTAGCTTGATATGTCACCTCTGTATCTATTATCAGTTGCTCTTTACATCCTCGTGCTCCTTTGCCACAGACTTTTCGTTCTTCATTTATAATTTTGTTCTGTGTTGTATGTGTCATTAATTTCCATGTAATGACTGAAGTTAACATTTTGTATATTGTTGGTAGGCATGTTATGGGGCGATATTTAGCTGGGTTTGCTGTGTCTGCTTGATCTTTAGGTTTCAGATAAGTTATTCCATGTGTAAGTGTATCAGGGAATATGTGTGGGTCTGCAATGTAACTGTTAAATAATATAGTTAGATGTGAATGTGTTGAGGTGAACTTCTTTAGCCAGAAATTTGCTATTTTATCTTTTCCAGGGGATTTCCAATTGTGAGTAGAATTAATTGCTTGGGTGACTTCATGTTACAAAATTATCACTTCAGGAATTTGTGGTATCATCTCATATGTGTCTGTTTCTGCTTGTATCCACCATGCATGCCTGTTATGTTGTACTGGGTTTGACCATATGTTGCTCCAGAAGTGTTCCATGTCTGTTATGTTTGGTGGATTGTCTATTTTAATGTGTGTGTTATCTATTGTCTGGTAAAATTTCTTTGGTTTGTGTTGAATGTTTGATTTTGTTTCCTTCTATTTTCACTATTTTTGTATCTTCTAAGTCGTTTGGCCAATGCTTGTAATTTCTGCTTCTTTTCATCTAATTGCTCTATCGCTTCTTGTTGTGAGATTTCACCTAACCTTTTTCGTTTTTTTTCTGACATTTCATTTCTTATAAATTGTGTTAGCTGGTGATGTCTTTTCTCAGTTTTTCTATTCTGATCTGTAGCCTGTGTTGCCATGCTGGTTTTGTGGGTTTCTTCTGTGTGTTAGTTGGTTCTGATCTCTGCCTAGTGTGTATATTTAGTGTAGTGAGTGCTCCTATATAAACCAGTAGTTGTAACTCTTCCATAGTTGTGTTTTCATTTATTTTGTTGTGTATGGTTGTGTTGATAGTTTTTATTGTTGTTTCGACTTGTGGGTTATTTGGCGGTCTATGTAAGAATGGTCTAATGTCTGTATTTGTGTCTTTGTATTCTATATATGTCAGCTGAAATTTTTCTTCTATATCTAACATGTGTGTCACTTTGTGTTCTATTTGTGCTTGTTCTGGTGGCTGTCTTAACATTTCATTTTCCTCTGATTGTTTAATTGAGCCATGTTGTTCTTTGTTTGTTTGCTCTGGGATGTTTGAGTCCATTACTGTATTTTCTTCTTCTTCTGATTGCACATTATTTTGTTCCAGTATTTGTTGTACTTGTTGTTTGATGTTTTCTAATTCTGACTGGGGTATCCTGTTATTTTTTATTATTACACGGATCTGATCAGCTAGTCTTTGTTCTGTTAAAAATTTTAATTCTGGGTATCTGATAATAAATGTTGTGTATACTTGTGATCTGTATCCAGTTGTGTTGGTTCCTAGGTTTGTTGCTTGGTAATAACAGAACATGAGGTGTCGATTAACTTCATCTGACCATCTCATCCTCTGTCTTTGTTTTCCTTCTAGGGTGGTTGCAGGAAGCATATCCTGCAAAACACCTCTATTTCGATTTAAATCATTTTCCAGTTGGCTAGCAGTGTCGTTACTATTGTTGGCGGGCATAGGGTTCAAGCGTCGTCCCCGACCATGACGGCGCTTGTCCGAGGCTTCTTTAGTTCTGTCCTGAACCAACTAATCACACTAAAAGGGGAGGGGTTAGCCCTATTAGTGGTTTGTTCTTTTCGTCGCCTTTCACGACTGGAAGAACATACCGGAGGCCTATTCTTTTCCCAGGCCTCCACGGGGTTTATTATTATTATTTTGTCCGAGAATGATGAAATCAAGCAAATTTTACAATGTGATAACACCCAGAATAAAGAAAGTAAACTACCCTACATCATTCCACACCAACAACACAGGACAGCGATTTTTCCCGCCAGTTTCCATGTGGGGGTGGGGAGACAGGGTGGGGGGAGGTAAGTGGAGAAGGACAGGTGAGGGAGGGTGAAAAACACAAGACATCACAATTTCGAGATCCCTGCAGTGGTGGTAGTGTCATTTAGGTTAGTTCGGTTGTGTACATGAAAGAGAGCACACATAAGAAAGTTTTCCAACAGGATAACGTCCCA
Source organism: Schistocerca nitens (assembly GCF_023898315.1). NCBI lineage: Eukaryota > Metazoa > Arthropoda > Insecta > Orthoptera > Acrididae > Schistocerca > Schistocerca nitens. The sequence goes on from NC_064616.1 coordinate 317,404,227, forward strand.
AAAGCCAAAAGTGATAAAATAATAAAAAGAACACTCTATATCCTTCCACATCAACAGCTCATCACAGACTAAGATTTTACCACAATTTTCCTAGTGGGAGATTCGAAGTGAGATGGGATGGGGAGGGGAAGTGGGGGAGAGGAGGTGGGGGAGGGGTCAGAACCCATGACATAATATGGTGATGTTATCAGTGTGACACTGCCACTTCCAAACCAGGGGGCACAGGTTGGGGTAGGTTCTGCAACCGTGAATAAATTTGGCAATAATGGAAAGCAGTGTAGAACAAACTTTGCCCCACTACTTTCAGCTTATTCTTATGTATTTTACAAAATATAAATTGCATTTTATTCGTAATTATAATTAGTTGATAATGTAAATTCGGCGCTTTTATGTAACCAAAACAATTATTTTTGATGCAAGTACAGTTTACTTGCACAGACGTAAAAAATCTCTATAATTATTGTTGTTATTCTGTTCTCAATGGGATGTCGTTCATCATAATCAAAGGCAAGAGTTTCCTGTTATTATTCATAAGTACAAAAGGTGTTTATGAGCAAGAGACACATGTTTTAATAAGCTCAATGAAGTACTGAAATGATTTTTGATATGTTTTTGTTTTGGCGTTTTTTTATGTTACCTGTTTTGATGGTATGATAAATCTGTATTTGCACTACAACATCCCTCTCTTTTACGTTACAAATCAAGAATTTTCGAAAAAAACCTGAATTAAGCAATGACAATTCAAATTTTACTACAAATACTGTTTGTTTTTAAGCAACACACAGCAGGAAAACTATGTAGAACCAAAATTTTCCTTACATTACCTAGCCCTTTATATATGCTCACTCATTTTCTATACAGTTCATCAGTTATGGTTTACACAGGAACCTAGTAAGGCACTGATCTCATACGCAAACAAAGCGATCAAAATGAGATAACACCTGACAGGTATTCAATACACTTAATGTACAGGTAAGAAGGTTGCTATATTAACTGCTGAAGGCTACAAAGAAACCTGTTGTTGTCTATACTCACTTATGGTAGTCTGTAATAGCCTAAAGTAGATTTACAACTTTATCCCTACTACGCTCTGTTTCCTGTGAACAGAAGTACCTATGTACAGTGATACATTCTGTACACTATAGCTAACAGGTGATTCTGAATGATATGGCTACTCTCCAGTCATCGTTATGCTGCACTGAACTAGCATGCAATTACCTGCACTATAGGAAGTTTATTTGCTGTTGCAATCCATAATAATCCACAGTGACTTCTCTTGTCTGCAGCATTTGATTCTGACAGCAGCTATTTTCCCTCAATCATGGTACTCGTGCTACACACTTGAAACAGTGCTTTGGGTAAAGTGCGATGACTGCACGACCTCAGATGCACACGCTGGAGGATAAAACTCTGATAATACAATGATGAGCCAAAACATTACGACCACTGCGTATTGCGAGACTTAATGCTGCCAGTAGGCATTGCGGACACGTGATGTGACAAGGAAAGTACAGGAATTAGGCAAAAATGCGGAAAAGCACTGAGAAATTCCTGCTTGAACATAACTGCAGATGTTAGCCAAGCATGCAGTTTGTGCTGTTGTATTCGACCACAAACGGCACCTGTGCTATGTCCTCAATACGTTGCAACTGCCAGTAGTTAATTGGAGATTGTTAACGCTCGTATGGTGGGTGCTTCCGTTACCACTGCAGCCATAGTCTTGGGTGTTTCAAACACTTATTCCATATACTGGGAATGTAGAAAAACAGCATCCACTAACTGTAAGTCACTACGATGAATGAAGATACATATTGAGTGATCGTATCTGACAGTCACTAAAAGGGATTGTGACGGAAAATACGAGGACAACTGCAAAACTCACTGCAGAACTAAATGTTACACTATCAAATCATGTCAGCACCAAAACAACATGAAGGGAGTTCCACAAGCAGGGAAATACAGAGAAAGTGGAATTCCAAAACAACTCAAAGTTAACATAAGTGGGCCAGTCCCAAATACCATCTACTACAAAAAAATAAAGTCATCCAACTGAATCCTGTCAACCCCTTCTCACTAAAATCAGTTAAATTATAAATTAAATGCAATATTTAAATGATTGACAAATGGTTAATTATAAATTATTAACCGATAAAATAATCTAACACATGAAAAAATTTAATAAATATGAACTCTAAAAATGTATGCCTAATGATTTTTTAAAAATATAGCCTCTAAAAATATAAACACTTATTTCATTCTTAAAAAGTGTAATCAATTATTTATCTTATAAATTAGCTCTACAAATGTAGCTTTCAGATATTGACACTCTATATAAAAATACCTTTCTTATTTTTAAAAATCTAATAAATCAATTAATTTTCATTTTCACACTAACATAATAAATTTTTTATCTTGTTGACGACCTGAATGTAGTTTTCAAATATTCACAACCTATATAAAAATAAACTTGTTTTTTTCATTGTTAGAATATAATTATCTTATAAATTAGAACAAATAAAATACGACTAATTTGTGGCATGAATTTAAATTTAACAGAAATATTTTTGTTGAGAGAAATAATAAATTAATTGAGAAACAAGTTAATTGTAATGTTTGCAAAAATTATTGTAAACCGCTTTTAATTACGAAACATTTGAATAGTTTATAACATAATGATGATATAAATTACATTTAAAGCATTTATGGAGATGATATTTAATATGATTGTGTTCAATATAGTTATTAGGCAACAGAGGTATATATATTATGGGAAAAACTGTAAAATTTGACAGTTCTTTTTGTATGACTGTAACTAACATAGCGAATTATCAGTTTTATGAATACTGTAATTATTTGGAAAATTCAAAAACATTACAAAAAAACTTTTTACCAATAAATGATATTTAAAAAAATTTACATAAATTTGTACATAAATTTGTTTAAAAGTTTCACACTTGATAACAAAATGTGTGTGTGTGTGTGTATATATATATATACATTATGTGATCAAAAGTATCTGGACACCTAGCTGAAAATGACTTACAAGTTCCTGGCGCCCTCCATCGGTAATGCTGGAGTTCCAAATGGTGTTGGCCCACCCTTAGCCTTGATGACAGCTTCCACTCTCGCAGGCATATGTTCAATCAGGTGCTGGAAACTTGCTTGGGGAATGGCAGCCCATTCTTTACAAAGTGCTGAGAAGTATCGAAGTCAGTTGGTGAGGCCAATCCACTACAGGAATGTTATTGTCATGTAACCACACCGCCACAGGCTGAGCATTATGAACAGGTGCTTGATAGTGTTGAAAGATGCAATCGCCAAACCCGAATTGCTCTTCAACAGTGGGAAACAAAGAAGTGCTTAAAACATCAATGAAGGCCTGCCACGCAAAGCAACAAGGTGTGCAAGCCCCAAAATGAAAAACACGATCACATCATAACACCACCGCCTCCGAATTTTACTGTTGGCACTACACACACTGGCAAATGATGTTCACGAGGCATTCACCATACCCACACCCTGCCATCGGATCGCCACATTGTGTACCGTAATTTGTCACTCCACACAACGTTTTTCCAGTGTTCAGTTATCCATTATTTACGCTTGTTACCCCAAGTGAGGTGTAGTTTGGCATTTACCGGCTTGATGTGTGGCTTATGAGGAGCTGCTCGATCAGTAAATCCAAGTTTTCTCACCTCCCATCTAACTGTTATAATATTTGCAATGGATCCTGATGCAGTTTGGAATTCCTGTGTGATGGTCTGGATAGGTGTCTGCCTATTACACATTATGACCTTCTTCAACTGTCGGCAGCCTCTGTCAGTCAACATATGAGGTCGACCTGTATGCTTCTGTGCTGCATGCATCCCTTCACGTTTCCACTTCACTATCACATCGGAAACCATCGACCTAGGGATGTTCAGGAGTGTGGAAATCTCGCATACAGACGTATTACATAAGTGACACCCAATCACCTGACCACGTTCGAAGTCCGTGAGTTCCGCGCAACTCCCTATTCTGCTGTCACGATTTCTAATGACAACTAAGGCCGCTGATATGGAATACCTAACAGTAAGTGGCAGCACAGTGCACCTAATACGAAAACTTATGTATGTGTAAAGATAAAATTATTAATATAGATTTAAAAATTCTCAAATAATATTCTATATTCTATGCTGAGCATCATAAGTTGAATTCTTTTTTCCATAAAGGTAATATGAACTGATGTATCATTAGGAATTTTATCAGTAAATGCAACAAATGATTTCATATAGGTAAAAAGATCATATTGCTATGCTTTCAAGTACCCAGTTTCAACTACTTTTGAAAACAATTATATTTTATGAATTTTTATGTCTTTTAATAACGATTTTACATCTACAATTCCAGCTACTTTTGCACAAGTCTACAAAATTTTTTTACCTAAACGCAGTTTCAGACTGAAATATGCACTACAATTCAAAAACATTCTATAACAGAACTTATTGGTAATAAAACAAAACCAACCAACGAAAGATTGGCTTTGTCACTACTTTCAGAAAATTTAAATAATAATAATAATCTTATCACATATTTTGAAGATATTATCTGCACAGAAGGAGAACATATTTTACAGAATGTGAAACACATATGAAAAATATACAATGTGAAAGTTTTAACAGCTTCTTAAGATCATAATTGTCCAAATTTAACTTGGCCAGTGATGGAGTTAATGCAAAAAGTCCATATTTATTACATTCCAATACACAAACAATTAAATCTATAAATCAAACTATTAACAGACATAAGAACTATAAAGCAAAAATATATAATAATCCTGTTGCTATTCCTTTTAAGACAGAATTATCTGATGTTTAATTAGATACACTTTTCAGAGAGTTACCAGAAATTTTAGAAGAACTTAAAAAAGAGAATTACTATTTATTAGATTTAGACATATGATTTTGCAGGTATTTTTAACAAGGAAGAAAAATGAGAATATTCAACGAATAATTATAACTTTCTAACACAAAGAGGATATAAAAAAGAGTGTAATGTAGTTCTTCATAACAACAATTCTGTAGGAAAAGACTGTTTAGCTTAGATAAATTCTAATTCTAGAGAAAACTGTACTGCATATTTATTTGCCAAATAACAAGTCGAGGAGTTGACAACTTGGTAATCATATTATACATTTGTTCAGACAAAAGACTGAAGGAAACATTTTCTTCTAATTTAGCTATACAAATGATTAGAACCAACAATCTATAATCATATTAAACAAATTTTAAAAAATAACAAAAATTTGAACCATTAACTGATCACTTAGAGTTAATAAAAATAATAGTAAATATTTTGAAGAAGCTCCTCTATATTATCTGCCCTTAGCTAAATATGTCAAAAATTAACAGATAAATTACAAAATAGCTCTAGTCTTATTTATAATAATATATTACAATTTGGTTACTGGGGCAAAAAAAGATGAAAAAAGTTATAGGAATGCAAATAAAAATTGCAACAGATAATAAAGAATAAAGAGAAAAATAGTTAAATATGTTTTATGTGCATTTAATTTTGACTATATGACTATTAATTGTATAGAAATTTTCGGAAGAAACAAATAACATAATTTCTGTAACACAAACATGTTTTATAAAACCTAGGGAAACATATCCTACTAGATCCATTAGTTTGGTTTGTACAATAGCAAAAGATATAAATCCTGAAGATTTACGATTAATGAAAATAAATAATATTATTCCATTTGTGCCTAGATAAAGAATAAATATTACTAACAAGCTTTCTCCATGTCCCATTAAGGAAATTAAACCAATTAATATGGTGTATCTACAATCTACTAAAAAACGAGAACAAGGACTAGAGAGTTTAAGTATACAACATGGAAAACTTGAGTATTTGGATAACATTTCATTGTTAAAGGAAGAACACAAAAGTATTTTGGAGATGGAGAAAAAAGAAGAGAAAAAGAAGGAGAAATAAATAATTTTTCTCTAATATCCTGGTAATGTGTTCTATTCTTGTAAATAGAACTATAATCCTGGTATTAATGTCTTCCTCCATTTATAGTTACAAAATTCACTATAGACAAAAAATTTTAATTAAAATAAATGGAAATAACTAATTATTCCTAAAGATATTGCATCTTGGAAAATGATGTAAATTTTTATATAACCAAGCAAAATTACAGAAAAGGAATGGTTTCTGTTGTTATTTAGTTAATTACAATATAATGTTTACCTCATTAATTAAGTGGAGGTTGGAAATTTATATCGTCCTTGGTATATGTTTGGAGATTATTATATTTGGAAACATATAGAAACTTTAGTCAGGATTAACAAAGAATATCCGAAACTATTGTTAAATTATTTTGAAGAGAGTAACATGCTTATCCAGAAAAATTCGAAACAGTTAAAATAGATATGGATACTTAGATAACGAACACAAGCCTTTCCTTCAATACAATATTGCAGTGCCTGTGTTATTCGAATTACGATCGGAAGTTCCTATTGGACATGCATGCATGAGCTGTAGAATGGAATTACAACAATGAAAATTTGTGGTGGACTGGTACTCGAACCCGGATTACCCATTTATCCAGAGTGCTCGCCTTACCATTTGGCTATCTGTACACGTCTCACGGCCATATGTCATCAGCAGTGTGTCTATGACCTGGACTCGTACATCTGTTATGTATATTCCAGTACAGGAATAGCTGAGAGTCGTGCACGGATAGCCAAATGGTAAGGTGAACGATCGTGATAAGCGGGAAATCCGAGTTCGAGTCCGGTATGGCACAAACCTTTTACATTGTTCTCATTCCATTCTATAGCTGCTGCTAGTCCTTATTCGCAATTGCGAATTCATTTGATATGCAAGCCTTTCCTTGTTCTTATTTGGCGTTGTTTTAATTTTATCTAGCTTGATCTTAGTCTTGTAACTTAAACCTATTTTTTTATTAGAATTTCTTCCTTGAGAAAATAATTGTAAAAGAAACAATCCTGTATATTATCGAATTTAAAAATACATCTATACTCTCCTCGATAATTTTCTGTGGCAATATTGCCAATAATTAGAGCTAATATTTCTTGTGAATTTTCTATTCATTTACAGTTTTTTTATTTTTATATTTCCTAGTATTTCTTCCCTTTTCATATTTTCGATTGTTTCTTTGCATTCTTCTTTATATAATAAATCATTTTTTTCGAAAATAGATAGTGTGTTTAAATTAATTATTCTGAGAAATGAGTGTCCATTGAAAATCCATAGAAGAACCATTTGTTTTTATTTCGAAAAATGGTTCTTTCGTACAATAATGAAATATCTCTAATTCCTGTCAAAGGCTACCATATGGAACACATATAAGTCTTTCATTTTTAAGAATATTTTTATATTCCTTAATTTCTGTAAATTTATTTTTATTGGGATATTTGACAATATACACAAGTTTTTACCATTTTTTCACCCTAAACGCCAACAGCCTTTTCCACAAAAACATAAATTTTATAAAGTCCACATGTGAAAAATCCATCCATTGTTGTATGAAATATTTATTTATTTCTTCTTCTTTTTGTCTTACTTTTGTCTGTTCCCCAGAATACATTTGTGTTCTTCCTTTAAAGATGGTAGATTATCCAAATATTCTAGTTTTCTGTGTTGTGTACTTAAACTCTCTAGTTCTTGTTCTGGTTTTTTAGTAGACTGTATATATACCATATTAAATGGTGTAATTTCCTTAATGGGATATGGAGAAAATTTGTTAGTAATATTTATTCTTTTTCTAGGCATGAATTGAATAATACTATTTATTTTCGTCAGTTATAACTCTTCAAGATTTTTATCTTTCGGCATTGTAGAAAACAAGCTAATGGATTTAAAAGAATATGTTTCTCTAGACTTTATAAAACATGTTTGTTTTACAGAAATTATGTTATTTGCTTCTTTCGAAAATTTTTCACATTTAATTGTCATATAGTTAAAACTAAATGCACATAAAACATATTCAACAATCTTCTCTCTATTCTTTATTATTTGTTCCAATTTTTATTTGCATTCCTATAAATTTTTTTCACCATTTTTTGCCCCAATAACCAAATTGTAATATATTATTATAAATAAGACAAGAGCTATTTTGTAATTTAGCTGTTAATTTTTGCCACATTTTAGCTAATGGAAAAGAATATAGAGGAACGACTACCAAATATTTACTATTATTTTTTATAAATTTTAAATGGTCTGTTAATGGTTCAAATTTTTGTTTTCTTTTCTTTTTTAAATTGGTTTAATATGATTATAAATTGTTGCTTCCAATCATGTAATTCCGTTTTCTATAGCTAATTTACAAGAAAATGTTTCCTTCAATCTTTTTTCTGGAGAATTAAAAATGTGTAATATGATTACCAAGTTGTTTATAAGCTCCTGGACTTGCCATTTGGCAAACAAATATGCTGTTCAGTTTTCTCTAGAATTAGAATTTATCCATGTTAAACAGTCTTTTCCTACAAATTTATTGTTATTAAATATTACATTACATTCTTTTTTATATTCTCTTTACAATCGAAAATTATAATTACTCATTGAATATTAAGATGTTTTTTCCTTGTTAAAAGTATCTGCAAAATCTTATGTCTAAATCTAATAAACAGTAATGCTCTTTCTTAAGTTCTTCTAAAGTTTCTGGTAATTAATAATCTAATTTAACATCAGATAATTCTATCTTAAAAGTAATAGCAACAGGATTCTTATAGTTTTGCTTTATTATTCTTATGATTGTTAATAGTTTGCTTTATAGATTTAATTGTTTGTGTATTGGAATCTAATAAACATGGACTTTTTACCTTAACTCCATGTCTAGCCAAGTTAAATTTAGACAATCAAGATCTTAAGAAGCTGTTGAAACTTCCACAAGCTTGTCTTTTTACAATAAATTTTCTATCAATAAAATATGTTCTCCTTTTGTGTAGATACTATCCCCAAAATTTGTAATAAAATTATTATTACTATTTAAATTTCCTGTAAGTAGTGATAACTGAAATGTTTGATTGGTTGGTTTTGTTTTATTGCCAGTAAGTTCTGTTATAGTACATTTTTATATGTAGTGCATATTTCATTCTGAAACTCTGTTAAGGTTAAAAAATTTTTGTAGATTTGTGAAAAAGCAGCTGGAATTGAAGATGAAAAATTGTTAATAAAAGACATAAAAATTCATAAAAAATAATTATTTTCAAAAGTAATTGAAACTGGGTACTTGAAAGCATAGCAATGTGATTTTCTTACCTACTGGAATATTTGAACTCTACATTTGGGGACTAATTTATAAAATAAAAAAATTATTAGATTTTAAAAAAATTATATTTATAGAATGTATAATTTTCAACTTTTTATTATGTTCATATGTATTATGTCTTATTATGTTTATATGATTTTTTATTCAGTTGAAAATTTGTAGTCAACTGATTTTCACTCATTTTCATATTCAGTTAAATTTATAATTTAACAGATTGTAAGCGAGAGGGTGTTGATGGGATTTAATTGAACTTTTTTTTAGTGGGAGGTTATATTTTGAGCTGTCCCACGTATGGTAGTATGCGAGGCAGTAGCCCCAGATATCATCTACTCAGGAAGACATGGTGTTGGAGCCATATATTGTTGACTCGTGGGCAATGGGAGAAAGTCATTTGTTCAAATGGGTGGTTTCACACTTTAAGTTCCAAGAGTCGAACATGACAAGAGTTTGGTGACAGTTTACTCTGTCATATCGTCCTATTCTGTTAGCTCCTTCGTTATTCTGCAAGACACGTTACTGCCACCAATTACATGACCATTTCAGCTGATCGAGTCCATCCAATAGTTCAATATTTGTTTCCCGGTGGTGATGTGTTACGAGAGAATGGGACCCCTGTTCACACAGCCCACATTGTACAAGACCAGTTTCATGTGACAAAGGATCAATTGTCACATCTCCCCTGATCACCACTGTCACCAGCTCTCAAAATTCTTGAACCTTTGCAGTCTTCATTGGACCCATATGTGCATAACTGCTGCCCATCTCCATCATAGTTACCTGAATTTGCCACTATTTTGCAGGAATAATGGTATAATAATCCCTTTCAGACCATACAGGACGTGGAAGCTGCTTTAAATGCCAGCAGCTTCCCTAGATGATAGTTGCTAGTGTGACAATGTTTTGAGTTTTGGTGTTTTCCTAATTTTGTCCACTCCCTGTATTTCAGCGGAGCAGAGGTGAATGGAGAATCGTTCTACCGATGATACAGTCCGCAAATGAGGAAATCCATTGACATTAGCGACTTTGACAGAGGGCAGATGGTTATGGTGTGGCCCCTGGCAATGAGCATAATGGAAACGGCTGTTTGTGAGTTACTGTTGTGGCCATCTATGGAATGTGGTTGAAGGATGCTGAAATCTATGAGTAGGCAACAAGGTTTTGAACGTCTATACCCCATCACAGAATGAGAAAGTCAGATGCTTGCCCACTTTGTAAAGCGAAACAGACGCCAATCTGTGGCAGATCTGATAACAGAATACAATGCTAGTACAGACACAAGTGTTTCAGAGTACACTTTTGAGCATACATTGTGGAACATGGGGCTCCACAGCAGATAACCCCTAAGGGTTCAATGTTAACCCAACCACATCGTCAAACAGAATAATTGCACTACGTGTAACCATAAGGAAACTGACTATGGCCACAAATGATAGAGTATTATCAAGAGTGGGCATTAGTGTACGCATTTAAATTAATTGCAGCCAACCAAGATCTGTTACACTAAAGAGACTGTCCAATATACTCCTAAAATGGCTAACGAGCGAGGTAGCACAGCAGTTAGCTCACTGCTGGACTAGGTGGATTATCTCTCTGGCCTTTCAGATTTCGGCTTTTTGTGATTTCCCTAAACTGCTCCAGGGAAACGCTGGAATGGTTCCTTTGAATGGGCACGATGTATTTCCTTCCCCATCCTTAACAAAACAGTCTAAACGTGTGCTCTGTCTCTAATGACCTCCTTGTTGATGGGACTGTAATACTTTGTCTTTCATCCTTTTTTTCCGAAAATGCTTTTTAGCTGAACGGTAGAAACTAACAGATTGTAGTTATGGATGAGTTCCAATAATTTTATGGATCATTTAATATGACATGAAAACATGAAGATTCACAGTGCAGTTACTAATTATATTAACTGAAGATGATACTTTCAGTTTAACAGTCAAAGCCAGACAAACTTTAAAGTCCCTATCCCTAGCTGATTATGTTAGAGACTAACTTTCTCTAATGTTTACTGAGTAAAGCTTGACTATTAAGTCAGCTACGATAAAAGTGCTTTAATGCCATTAATTTGTTGGTATAATAAGCTCTACTGCAGAAAGATAGTCGACATATAATATTGCAAGAAGTAATGTTACTAGTAATAAACAGGCCACATGTTTCAATTTTTAGTAATTCTTAGATATCATGTATGAAGTTATATTCTAAAAAGCACAGTAAGTATAAACAAAGACAATGGTGGAACATAAAAAGGAAATTAAACACTTTTTTCCTCAAATCATATTTTTACACCAAATCTCGAAATTCGTCCCTCCAACATCTCTACAAGGTTGACATCATTGAAGAAAAGGAAGTAGTGGAGCAAACTGCATGTAGAGACTAAGGTTCTACTTTTCTCCTTATGTAAACAATCCGGCAACTTTGTCTAATGTCCTTCTATAAACAAACCTCGAACTTGTGCTCTTAAGTTATATTTATGCAAATGTAATTGATGACCATAATGTCAAACCAGCAATAAAAAAATGTCTGTCACAAAATTTCGTCTGGCTAGTACATATGGCAGAAAAAGGACGTTAAAGAGTGGCAATTTGGCAACACTGTAGCCACATGTATGGCAACTAGCTCTGTCAGCAAATATAATTTTGTTGTACAGTTTGTGCAGTGGATAGAGTTTTGGGTTAGAGTGCAGGAGGTCAATTGTTCGATCCTGTATTAATACATATGATTTTTATTTGGGAAATGTAGTCCAGCTGGTATGGTATCTGGCATCTTAATCGTCAACAGCGATTGCGGCGGGTCCTCTAGAAAAAATTTGCACTTACATACTACAATCGTTGAAATGGAATATTGGTCAGCTTTGAAACAAACCCTTTCCACGCTGGGGTCATGAATTTATTTGCACCACTTCATCTACTAGATGCGAAATCTTTTTTCTTTGTACCCTCCTTCAATGGTCCCATAGATTAGTACCAATTATTATTCTTGACTCGTTCAGTTCCATTTCTTTTAGTTAGGACTAGCAACGTGCTTTGCGTATAATGTCTAAACTCGGTTACTATTGGTACGTGTTATCACCATGGTCCCACTAATTATGCCCTTGAACATTGAGTCTGGTAACTGCATGCTGTTTAGTACGTTTCTCAATGCATTATTATTATTATTATTATTATTATTATTATTATACTTTCTCAGACGTTAAGTCTGGTTGAGAATAGAAAGTGACGCGGACCTTGATCAAGCGTCACTTCCTATTAACTGTACGGTATGTGTTATATTGCATTTAGGAACTTTCGGGTAATTGAACATGTATCAATAATTACGGATTTCTGTAGTTGTATATATATGTTTGGATGTAGCTGTATTGCATTGATGTACTGGTGGATATTGTGTGGTATGACTCCTGTAGTTGATAGTATAATTGGTATAATGTCAACTTTATCCTGATGCCACATGTCTTTGACTTCCTCAGCCAGTTGGATGTATTTTTCAATTTTTTCTCCTGTTTTCTTTTGTATATTTGTTGTATTGGGTATGGATATTTCGATTAGTTGTGTTAATTTCTTCTTTTTATTGGTGAGTATGATGTCAGGTTTGTTATGTGGCGTTGTTTTATCTGTTATAATGGTTCTGTTCCAGTATAATTTGTATTCATCATTCTCCAGTACATTTTGTGGTGCATACTTGTATGTAGGAACGTGTTGTTTTATAAGTTTATGTTGTAAGGCAAGCTGTTGATGTATTATTTTTGCGACATTGTCATGTCTTCTGGGGTATTCTGTATTTGCTAGTATTGCACATCCGCTTGTGATGTGATCTACTGTTTCTATTTGTTGTTTACAAAGTCTGCATTTATCTGTTGTGGTATTGGGATCTTTAATAATATGCTTGCTGTAATACCTGGTGTTTATTGTTTGATCCTGTATTGCAATCATGAATCCTTCTGTCTCACTGTATATATTGCCTTTCCTTAGCCACGTGTTGGATGCGTCTTGATCGATGTGTGGCTGTGTTAGATGATACGGGTGCTTGCCATCAAGTGTTTTCTTTTTCCAATTTACTTTCTTCGTATCTGTTGATGTTATGTGATCTAAAGGGTTGTAGAAGTGGTTATGAAATTGCAGTGGTGTAGCCGATGTATTTATATGAGTAATTGCTTTGTGTATTTTGCTAGTTTCTGCGCGTTCTAGAAAGAATTTTCTTAAATTGTCTACCTGTCCATAATGTAGGTTTTTTATATCGATAAATCCCCTTCCTCCTTCCTTTCTGCTTAATGTGAATCTTTCTGTTGCTGAATGTATGTGATGTATTCTATATTTATGGCATTGTGATCGTGTAAGTGTATTGAGTGCTTCTAGGTCTGTGTTACTCCATTTCACTACTCCAAATGAGTAGGTCAATATTGGTATGGCATAAGTATTTATAGCTTTTGTCTTGTTTCTTGCTGTCAATTCTGTTTTCAGTATTTTTGTTAGTCTTTGTCTATATTTTTCTTTTAGTTCTTCTTTAATATTTGTATTATCTATTCCTATTTTTTGTCTGTATCCTAGGTATTTATAGGCATCTGTCTTTTCCATCGCTTCTATGCAGTCGCTGTGGTTATCAAGTATGTAATCTTCTTGTTTAGTGTGTTTTCCCTTGACTATGCTATTTTTCTTACATTTGTCTGTTCCAAAAGCCATATTTATATCATTGCTGAATACTTCTGTTATCTTTAATAATTGGTTGAGTGGTTGATTTGTTGCTGCCAGTAGTTTTAGATCATCCATGTATAGCAAATGTGTGATTTTGTGTGGGTATGTTCCAGTAATATTATATCCATAATTTGAATTATTTAGCATGTTGGATAGTGGGTTCAGAGCAAGACAGAACCAGAAAGGACTTAATGAGTCTCCTTGGTATATTCCACGCTTAATCTGTATTGGCTGTGATGTGATATTATCTGAATTTGTTTGGATATTAAGTGTGGTTTTCCAGTTTTTCATTACTATGTTTAGGAACTGTATCAATTTAGGATCTACTTTGTATATTTCCAATATTTGTAGTAACCATGAGTGGGGTACACTATCAAAAGCTTTTTGGTAATCAATGTATGCGTAGTGTAGAGACCTTTGTTTAGTTTTAGCTTGATATGTCATCTCTGCATCTATTATCAGTTGCTCTTTACATCCTCGCGCTCCTTTGCAGCAGCCTTTTTGTTCTTCATTTATAATTTTGTTCTGTGTTGTATGTGTCATTAATTTCTGTTTAATGACTGAAGTTAATATTTTGTAGATTGTTGCTAGGCATGTTCTGGGGCGATATTTAGCTGGGTTTGCTGTGTCTGCTTGATCTTTAGGTTTCAGATAAGTTATTCCATGTGTAAGTGTATCAGGGAATGTGTATGGGTGTCCAATGTAACTGTTAAATAATTTAGTTAGATGTGAATGTGTTGAGGTGAACTTCTTTAGCCAGAAATTTGCTATTTTATCATTTCCAGGGGCTTTCCAATTGTGCGTAGAATTAATTGCTCGGGTGACTTCATGTTGCAAAATTATCACTTCAGGCATTTGTGGTATCATCTTGTATGTATCTGTTTCTGCTTATTATTATTATTATTATTATTATTATTATTATTATTATCATTATCGTATGAGTGGGACTGTGGAAATATCACGCCTATTACCGTTAGGAAAACAGTGTTATTCAAAACCGAACATTTCACAATTATGGTGTCGGGATGAATCATGTAGAACAATATCTGTCAGAGGGGTAATGCGCGTTAGGTGCAACAGCGCGCAGGACTGACAGCGTGTTTAAACTGTAATCTGTGTCCACCAGACAGGTATTAGTTGCGAGCGGAGTAACGCGCCCATGACAGACTCCAATGTACATACGTACACGTATCGAATTTTCTCGTTGTAAACCTCTAAACCAGTGTGGCAGATGTATGGCATACACAAACGATTAGTATGTGGATATGCTGCTGGTCCTTGGTGCATCTGATAACTGGGCTGGTGTTGCTTCTTGTGAACATGCTACCACATATCCTCGTCGACGCCATCCAGATAAGAATGTGTTTCGTCGTCTGGAGCTGAGTTTTCGGGAGTCAGGTTCTGTCCTTCCACCATCGCGTGACAGAGGTCGTCCACCCCCCAGCTACTGAGGAAGCTGTTCTGGATGTCATACACCAAGAACCTCAGCGAAGTACACGTAGCGTAGCAAGGCAGTGCGTGTCTCGCAACTCATGGTCATTAGCGTGCTGCAACAGCATGGGCTGCACCCCTATCGTTATGCTTTCACGCAATGCCTGCATCCTGCAGATCGCCGCCGGCCGGGGTGGCCGAGCGGTTCTAGGCGCTAGTCTGCACCCGCGTGACCGCTACGGTCGCAGGTTCGAATCCTGCCTCGGGCATGGATGTGTGTGACGTCCTTAGGTTAGTTAGGTTTAAGTAGTTCTAAGTTCTAGGGGACTGATGACCTTAGACGTTAAGTCCCATAGTACTCAGAGCCATTTGAACCATTTTGCAGATCGCCATATCGAGTTTGCTTTGGTATGAATGCATGGGCCGGAATATTGGGCAACAGGTATTGGGCCCCTACATGTTGCCTGACTGGTTGACTGCAGGAAGGTATCATAAATTCCTCTCAAACTATCTGCCTGATGCGCTGGAAGATGTTCCACTACATATTCGGCAGAGGATATGGTTCCAACATGATGGTGCACCTCCACACTTTGGAATTAATATGCAACAATATTTGGACAAAACATCTCCAGGGAGAAGGCTTGGATGAGGAAGTCCAGTTGTATGGCCACCGGGTTCACCTGAACTAAATCCCCTGGATTTCTTCCTGTGGGGACACCTGAAGGAGAACGTGTACTCTACTCCACCGACAAAGGTGGGAGAATTGGTAGTGTGTGTTCATGCTGCTCTTGTTATTGTGGACGCAGCTTCACAGCGAAGGGTCAAGAGCTGTATGATCCGGTGGGTTGTGCAATGTTTTGACGTGCATGGAGATCGCTTTGAGCATCTGTTGTTCTAAGGACAATGTATTCTGTTGTAAGGGTCTTGCGATCATTAATATGGACATTATTATTGTTAGTGGTGGCTAATGTGCGACTTCCGAGCGCTCATATTACATGTAGCATAAATGACAAGTAGATGTTGTGTTATTGCACTATTGCAGGGCTTCACAACATATGTGCTCGCGGAGCAAGCTGTGAGCAGCAAGGGGCGAGCACGGAGCAGCGCGAGCACGCTACCCCCACTACCGGACCAGAGCAGAGAGTGGGGAGAGTCACGTGGGGCCCACAATAGCTGCCGCCAGTCAATGTAAATCCGCGGCCACCTGCAGGGATATCACTCACGAATTATTACTGCGACAAATGAAACAAATAAAGGAGAATGTACACATGCCACATAATTTTATTAGCTTAGTGTATGCCTCTACATTCGTATTAATTTGTGAACTGTTACACAATAAAAGGTGTCACTGAAGTGTGGGATTCTCGGTTATCTTGTACTTTTTGCCCTTTACAATTGCGTCTATGTTCGGAGTAATTGTTCTTGTGCATTGTAGGCGCAGCGCGCAGTTTAAATTTCGATCAGACAATGCGTTTCTCAGGCGCGTCTAGTTACATTTCATTGCAGAGAACAGTTGTTCACAAACATACGTGGAACCGAACATTGATATTATTGTAGCTGCCAGTTTGTGCAAACGAGGAAATCTATCTTGAGGGAAGTGTCTGTAGAATTCCAAAACGTTTTTCTTGTTCTGAAATTTGTCTCTGTATTCTCTGTCACACTGCAGGTCAATAATTTCTAATTGCAGCTCAGGACGAATCTCTTCAATATTCGCTGAATATGGAGAGGAGAACAGATCAAAATCACTGTCTTGTGCTGTCAGATCTTGAAAGCGTTGATCAAATTCTTCCTTAAGGGCAACTAAACTATGTGAATAACGTTCACAGTCTTTGTGAACATCTTGCATGGATGATAATTTAGGAAAATGAGCTAGATTTCCTGTTTCCAGCTGACTCACCTTAAGTGTCAATTTCATTTTAAAAGCTCATATTCGATCTATGAAATGAGTAATTAGCAGATCTTTACCTTGTAGTGAAATGCTCGAAGCATTCAGATGGCTAGTTAAATCTGCTAAGAGCGCGAGATCACATTTCCATGAAGGCTCTTTCAATTCAGGAACATACATGTTATTTATTTCCATGAACATATTTATCTCATCTAATAGGCAAAAAAATCGATTTAATAATTCGCCACGACTAAGCCAGCGGACCTCGCTGTAATAAGGCAGGCTACCATACTGGCTTTCTACATCCTCAAGATAGCTTTTAAATTGCCTGTGTTGTAGCCCATGCTTCCTATGCTTCCTTATATAATTGGTTGTACGAACAACAACACTCATCACATATTTTAGAGTGATACTCTTTGCACATAAGTTTTCCTGGTGGATCACACAGTGAACGCCTCTTATTTCATTCGGCACGGTCAGTTTTTGCATTTTCTCCTTCAACAGCGCAACGAAACCTGATTTTTTCCCTGTCATCACTGGTGCACCGTCTGTAGACACTGAAACAAAAGAATTCCACGACAATTCTATATTTTCAACACTTTCTTCAACACTACTTAAAATATCACCTCCGGTTGTAGTGTTCTTCATGGTTACTACATTGAGGAGCTCCTCCCTCACCTGGAGATCTCCATTAACACCTGTAATAAATATGCCAAGCTGCGCTGTTCCAGAGATATCAACACTTTCGTCCAGAGATGGAGAATACTCCATAAAATCTTTACAGATATTTGCAAGCTGGCCCTGGACGTCATCTGCCATGTCCTGTATGTGACGCATAATGGTCATGTTAGATAATGGCACAATCCGAAACTGTTCAACTTGAGATGGACACAAATGTTCCGCTGCAACTACCAAACATTCTTTTATTAAATCGCTATCAGTGAAGGGGCGCAGGGATTTTGCTAAAAGCAAAGCAATTTTGTAACTCACTCTGAGAGCTGCCTCAGTTGATTTTTCTTCGTCGTCCAGATCTTCGGATAGCGTCCTTTTAAGTTTAATAACTTCCTGTGCACGATCTGGTCCATCACATTTTCCACTTCCGTAGTCTTTCGCGTGGTACGACATATAATGTCGCTGCAAATTAAATTTCCTAAAAGAATTCAGCGTTTTGTGACATACTAAACATTTTGCAACACCATCTTTTTCTGTAAACAGATATAATTCCTCCCAATGGGGGTTGAACTGCGAAAGCATGGTTGGGGTTACACAACAGCGACTTGACATGATTCTTAACCAGCGAAGTGACTGTTTAGAGCTGATCGTAGTACTTTAAACGTTACACAGTCTGCGCGAATTCAATAGGCATGCTGCGGCCCTATTCAAACGTGCGCACGCATTTCCCCTCCCTCCCTACTCCTCGACCTTGCACCTGCTCGCGAGCACGTGCCTGAGCAGACGCGAGTACTCGCGCTCAAAACCGGCCAGTTGTTAAGCCCTGCACTATTGAAATTGAAATTGTTTGTGTAGTTATTCTATCCTAGGACAGGTCATTTGTTTCAATTGTCTGTTTTGTATTTGTCTAACCACGTATTTGTTATGTTCAATGTTACAAAATTTTGTAAATTTAGGATACATGTGACCTAAGAAACGGTGTATA
Organism: Schistocerca nitens; assembly: GCF_023898315.1. Classification (NCBI taxonomy): domain Eukaryota; kingdom Metazoa; phylum Arthropoda; class Insecta; order Orthoptera; family Acrididae; genus Schistocerca; species Schistocerca nitens. Next base: position 317,423,168 of record NC_064616.1, read on the forward strand.
TTACAGTACCAAACGTCAGAATGAAATTAGCAATTAAAAAAATGCGTCCCAACCCGGGATTGAACCCTCGAGCTCCTGCATGCTAACCCAAAAGTCTCTCCACTGCACTAGCTGTCCAGCACGACTAATATGTGCTGACAGAGGTAGTTGCCATACATGTGGTTACAGTGTAGCCAGATTGCCACACTTTAACGTCCTTTTTCTGCCGGATGTACTCGCCAGACGAACTTTTGTGAGAGACATTTTTTTATCGCTGGCGAGTGCACAAATTTCGCTTCACCCTATAAATACGAGGTGCGACAATAAAGTAACGAGACTGATGTAAAAAAAAATGTTGCTTACCGTTTTGGTCAAGTTTAGTATTGTTCCCTTCAAAGTAGTTCCCTTCTGAAACTTCCTGGCAGATTAAAACTGTGTGCCGGACCGAGACTCGAACTCGGGACCTTTGCCTTTCGCGGGCATATTCTCTACCAACTGAGCTACCCAAGCACGACTCACGCCCCGTCCTCACAGCTTTACTTCTGCCAGAACCTCGTCTCCTACCTTCCAAACTTAACAGAAACTCTCCTGCGAACCTTGTCTGCGAAAGGCACAGGTCCCGAGTTCGAGTCTTGGTCCGGCACACAGTTTTAATCTGCCAGGAAGTTTCATATCAGCGCACACTCCGCTGCAGAGTGAAAATCTCATTCTAGTTCCCTTCTGATTGCACTCACTTTTTCCAGCACTTCTTCCATTGATGGTAACATTTCTTGAACTCATCTTCTGTAACATCATCCAAGACCCTCGTCACAGCTTATTGGACATCTTGTGTTGTTTGAAAATGGTGTTCCTTGACCACCGTTTTGACTCTTGGAAATAGAAAAAAGTCGCACGGAGCGATATCTGGTGAATAACGTGGCTGTGGTAGTACTGAAATTTGTGTTGAGGTTAAAAATTGCTGTACTGACAGAGCAATATGGGAAGGCGCATTATCATGATGCAGAATCCAATAATCAGCAATGTTGGCACGGATACGAAGAACTATTTTACGAAGTCTTTCTAAAATTTCTTTGTAGTAATATTGGTTAACTGTTTGTCCAGGAGGAACCCGTTCTCTATGAACAATTCCCTTCGAATCAAAGAAGCACACAAGTATGCATGGTCGTCCACTGCGGTCTTCAACATTCATTCTGCCTTCATTAAACATTTTATGCCTACGAAAAACTTAAGCTCTTGACATAACCTCCTCTCCAAAAGCCTTCTGAAGCTTACCGTAAGTTGTCGTCGCGATTTCACACAATTTAAAGCAAAAAGAAATGGCATACCGTTGCACAATATTATAAGGTTCCATTTCCGTGACGAGAGACACAAACACGTGTTAACTTATTACAGCACAACTTACGACTGAGCAGTTGCACCGATCTGCCGCTTGGACTAGAAGCAGCTTGTAGACCAAGGTCAAATGTATTGTGCCTACGCAAGCCTGCAGGGTTGACACATCTTGCAAAGAAAATCAGTCTCATTACTTCATTGTCGCACCTCGTATAACAGCTACCATTAAATGGTGGACCTAGTCTCGTAAGCATTAGCGCTGAAATCAATAAGAATGTGGGTGGAAAAATTATGTACTTAACAAATAATTATTTCTTTCTTTTTCCTTACAGGCATGGCAAGCTCATCATAGCAGCAGCTGTCTGACATGCAAACAACTTAACACCTTAAACAACAGCACCTGTAAATGTGTCAGCATGGGAATGATGTCAGGTCATGAGTTCTATCTGGTGGTGGTATTCGAAAATCCTAGATACAGTGACCAAAGTAATATTATACCTGGATGAGTGGGTTCAGCTATGTGGTGCTTCAATGCAGATTTCTACTTTATTCCTCAGAATGCACAATCACTCTCAGTGATACTGAGCGATCATATAATTACTGCGGGAGACTTCCTGTGAATAGTTAAACTATTTAATAAAAGAAAGGGCACTCTTCTTCATGGAGACATTTTTAAAAATCTAATATTTGCCGGTCATGGAGTCAAGCATGGTCTAGACTACTGACTAAGCTGGTAACCATATGTCTACAATTTCTTCGACAGAATGCAGAGCAGTCTGCTAGACATGTCACTCAAAACTCTTCACCCATAAGAAGAAACTATAGCTCAACTTAACAACTCATGTTGTGCATTGATGAAAGTAGAAATGTATGAACCAGGAGTGCTAGATGCAGGCACAGAACTACAGTCTTACTTAAACACAGTCGTAACCATGACTGAGTGGATGAAACACCATCATCACAAAGGACTTGTAGTAAGTAACTTACTGGTCTTGCAGAGGTACTGGAAACCAGGAGAAGAAGAAGAATGGCTTGCTCTTTCCCATTAATATTTATGTGCTGTAATTAACGAACCATCCAACTGTAGGAAGAGTCAGTAGTCTAGTTCATGCTGTACTGCATGATTGGCAAATATCAGACTTTTAAAAATGTGCTCCTGTAGATGAGTGCACTTTCTATTGTTAAATAGTTTAACTATTCACAGGAAGTGTCCTGCAGTGATTGTATGCTCACCCAGTATCACTGAGAGGAGTAAGCGTTCTGTGGAATAAAGCAGAAATCTTATTCCGTCACTGTTAACACATCCCAAGGGGGTCTGTTCCGAGTACGTATATATATATATATATTATCTCAAAAACACTATATCAACCAAAATATTTTAAAGCTAATAGAAATGTTTACCTAAACAATGATTTCCTCGCGAATGGAACAAGGATGACAGTTAAATGCCAGATGTAATCTCCACCAAATACCATAATGTGTTACACATCTAATTTTCTGTTTAGGCAGTACAATAATTTCGGAAAGTTGGTGCATTTCCTCCATGGAATCCCATTTAAGTTCCTACAAAACATGTTTGGGTCGCTTGTCATAATACACTAGTATGATTATAAATCTCTGATCACTACGATAGTGTTAGTATTTTGAATCATAAACAACGGATAGCCAGTCACCCTATCAGAGGTGCCTGACTTTGGTGGTCGTGGCATGGGAGCTACTATTGAGTGTGAACGAACTTTTACAATATAAAAATATAGCGGTTCTTCATTGTCATTCAGAAGTCATAACTGCCTGCCAATTTCGTAATTGTGGATGGAGTTTACCACTCATCATCATCAGTTATCTGTTATATTAGCAGGTCCTTTGCCTCTCCATTTTCTGCGATCCATTGCTTCCTAGAAGGCTGCTGTATGTTGTACCGTCCATATGTCATCCAGTATCTGGAATCCCTTCCTTCCTCGCTTCCTTTTCCCTTCTACATAACCTTCTAAAACTGTTTTTATCAGTCCATCATTCTTTCTTAATATATGCCCAATCCTATTTCTTTTTCTTCTCTTTATTTCATCTAGTAACTGTCTTTTCTCTCCCACTCTTCTCAGTACTTCTTCATTTTTTACTCTGTCCATCCAACTTATTCTTTCCATCTTCCGCCATGTCCAGATCTCAAAAGCCTCCAGCCTTTCTCTGTATTTTTGCCTCATAGTCCATGTTTCAGCGCCATATAGAAGAACATTCCATACAAGACATTTTATGAGTCTCTTTCTGAGTTCTCTGTCCAGACCGCTGCAGAAGATTCTCCTTTTCTTATAAAACGCTTCTTTTGCCATTGCTATCCTTGTTTTAATTTCTGTGGTGCACTTCCAGTCGGTGTCTATCCTGCTTCCAAGATACTTAAAAGTTTGCACCTGTTCTAGTGTTTCTCCATTCAGCATAATTTTTATTTCCTTATTTCCTCCTAGTGCCAATACTTTTGTTTTATTTGTGTTAATCTTCATTCCATATTTTTTTCCGTTAGTTGCAATGGTGTCCACCAAATCCTGTAAGTCTTTTTCCCCTGTGGTTAGGAGGACCATGTCATCAGCAAATCTCAAACACCCTACTCTTCTTCCTCCAATTTCTACGCCTTTGTCATCTAATGAGCATTTGTCAATCATATTTTCCAAGTAGAAGTTGAAAAGAGTAGGTGATAAACAGCATCCTTGTCTTACTCCTTTTCCTAGTCTAGTCTAGTCTAGTCTAGTCTTACCACTTTCGAGAAATAATGATGTATTAGTACTTTGTTGGACAACTGCCAATGATGATGATGATGATGACGATGATGTCTGGTTTGTGGGGCGCTCAACTGCGCGGTCATCAGCGCCCGTACACATTCCCACTCTGTACACAGTCCAATCCAGCCACTTTAATGAATGATTATGGAATGATGAGGACAATACAGACACCCAGTTCGCGGGCAGAGCAAATGCCCAACCCGGCCGAGAATCGAACACAACTGACAAATTGTGATGTAACAATTACAGAAAAAGAAATTCTGGTGACAAGCAATTGCATTTCAAAGTCAGGAGGAGGAGAGCTGCGTACGCTTCATATCACGAAAACTATAGACTTAATGGAACATTTGTTAATGACATTTATATTGTGTAAGACAGTACCTGCAGCAATACTCTGACTTACTTCCTATACAGTCCGCTAATGACTAGAGCAAGGTCGGCCACAATGGGTCACACTGCATGTGAGCTGGATGTGCAGGCCACGTGTGGGCCGAAGCTTGGCCTATCTCTGCCTTGCTCGGTCCTTCTCGGAAGAACCCCATGCAGCACAACGTTTCATTTAAAAATGTGGTGTGGCGTTTTCCAGTCAGCACAGCTTTCTTCAGTTCGGCAGAATCGTTGTTCAGTGCTGTTCACCCTTTACCATTTGTTCGTGGTATGAAGGACATTCACAGATCCAGTTGCTGTTTGGACAAAAAGAGGCAAGCTGGGAACTATCGTCATAAGCCATTAAAAATGAATGGAAATGACGGAAGAGAGGCATAAGAATTCTCAATATCTATTATGCAGTTGCATAATCAATAGGTACTGCATATTTGCTATGAAACAACGTTACAATACCATGCAGAAAGAATTTAGAGACTTAGTTGCCAATGATAGAGAAAACGTAACAATGCCATGCAGAAAGAATTTAGAGACTTAGTTGCCAATGATAGAGAAAAAAATTACAACGTTCGACAGACAGGAATCATTGTTCTGTTCATCAAAGAGTACTTTGTGCTAGATTGGCAGGCATGGAGGACGTGTAGAAACTAGTGGTACGAATAGGAAAATTTCTGAAGTCAAATGCATCATTTCACTTTCAGTTATAACAGTTCTTTGTGAAACTAAACGAAGAGTGTGGAGACTATGTACAGGATTTTCATTTTAACTAGAGAAATTGAAATATCTCCAAAACTACACACTGCAATAAAAAATGAGGCTTTCCATTGAAAGTTCCAAAGATGCCCCCTCCACTCATGCACGATGTGGGGTGGGGGTCGAGTGTGGTATCATGGGATGCCCCCTCCAATACAAACAAACTACAATTATAACTTTTCTTGATTGGAAGTGTAGTTTTCGAGATATTTCAGTGCCTTCATTTAAAATCAACGCCCTGTTTATTGCTACATAGTACGTTGGTTACGCCAAGGGGCATGCTTGTAACGATTTGTCGATTTGAAACCCTTTATTGTTGAATATACGAAGGAAAAAGAAGTGCAGGAACGAAAATTAGAAAATATGGAATGTATCACAGACCTTGCATTTTAATTGGACTTGACTGCACACTGTCACAGTAAGCCATTACAAGATGAGAAACAACGTGTTCCTGATTTGATGTGGATGCATTTAAAAAGAAAATCGCATTGTAGAAGAGGCAAATTCTAACAAACACAGCCCATTTCCCTAAACTTTCCGGGACTAAAGAAAACGAGGTTTGAAGAGTTCATTCATTGTGGCCTTGAAAACTTTACAAAGATAATTTTCTAAATATTTTGAAGACAATGCCAATTTTATGCTTGTTTTCAGGCTGCTTTCAAGATCTTTTGCCGTTTCAGTTGAAAGTATCCCTGTGCATGTACGGATGTAAGTGATTTATCAGCATTGTAACCCCGTTTTAAAGAAAATCCTTTTATGTTAAAACCATCCAGGACGTCTACATTCTTTTCCTCAGGTAGAGTTCCGTATCTCTGTAATGAGGCTGCAAAAGTGCTACAATATTTCGATCAACATATGTGTGCGAAAATCCTTTTTTTTAATTATGAAACTAAATAAAGCACGATTATATGGCAAACTAAGTGTGATAATACATGAAACAGTCTGCATCAGTCTGTAGGCCTACAGTTTGTACCATACAAAAGTTCTGCACGGTTCTGTCACATTAATGTGACTACCACTTACGTTCGATGTCAATTTGCAATAATTACAGAAGGCAGGTGTCATCACTAACCATGGAGGATATATAAAGTGTGTCGGAGTGGTGTGTAATAATACAGTGTAGACGTTGTCGTAATGCAAAAACGGAGCTATTTATCTTATGGCCCAAAGGGCATGATCACTGGCTTTTGGGCAAAGGGTGTAATCATTTCCGAAACGACCAAGTTTGTAAACCGTTTGCGTGCAGCAGTGGTTAATGAATACCGTGCATGGTAAAATGACACTGTACCAAACCTGCGTCGAGGCAACTGTTGCCCACCATACGCCATGGATGACAGGGGTGAATGACGGCTACAGAGATGAGTTCTGGCTAATAGACATGCAATTGTTGAGCAGCTGACCGGCCAGATAAACCAAGGGTCTACCAACAGTGTCTCCTCAACGACCATTAGGTGCATGTTACTGCATACGGGCCTCTGTAGCAGGTCCTTGGTTCATGCACTCATGCTGACTGCTGGAATATGCACGCCAATATCGCAACTGTGCGTCTAGTGAGAGGGGGCAGGTGACCTTTTTAGATGAATCACATTTTGGCTATCGACATATACGGCGTGAAACGCCTAAAAAGCAAACACCCTGCAACAATCGAGTGAGTTTTATGGTCTGGAGAATGTTTACGTGGCATTCCCTGGGTGATTTCATAATTCTGGAAGACATTCAACACAAATATGCATCTATCCTTGAGGGACCATATTCACGCCTACATGCATTTTGGTTTTCCTTGGCATGATGGCATCTACTACCAGGACAATGCAATGTGTCATACAGCTTGAAATTTACATGCGTGGCCATCTTGGGTCATAAATTATGGCCATTAAGATTAGGCTAAAATAATCTGGTCATAAACTAGACTTATGTAAACATAACTTAATAGCATACACTACTGCCCATTAAAATTGCTACACCATGAAGAAATGCAGATGATAAACGGGTATTCATTGGACAAAACTGACATGTGATTACACATTCACGCAATTTGGGTGCATAGATCCTGAGAAATCAGTACCCAGTACCCAGAACAACCAGCTCTGGCCGTAATAACGCCCTTGATACGCTTGGGCATTGAGGCAAACGGAGTTAGGATGGAGTGTACAGGTACAGCTGCCCATGCAGCTTCAACACGATACCACAGTTCATCAAGAGTAGTGACTGGAGTGTTGTGACGAGCCAGTTGCTCGGCCACTATTGACCAGACGTTTACAATTGGTGAGAGATTTGGAGAATGTGCTGGCCAGAGCAGCAGTCGAACATTTTCTGTATCCAGAAAGGCCCGTACAGGACCTGCAACATGCGGTCCTGCAGTATCCTGCTGAAATGTAGGGTTTCACAGGGATCGAATGAAGGGTACAGCCACAGGTCGTAACACATTTGAAATGTAACGTCCACTGTTCAAAGTGCCGTCAACACAAACAACAGGTGACCGAGACGTGTAACGTGGATTCATCCGAAAAAATGACGTTTTGCCATTCGTGCACCCAGGTTCGTCGTTGAGTGCACCATCACAGGCGCTCCTGTCTGTGTTGCAGCGTCAAGGGTAACCACAGCCATAATCTCCGAGCTGATAGTCCATGCTGCTGCAAACGTCGTCGAACTGTTCGTACAGATGGTTGTTGTCTTGCAAACGTCCCCATCTGTTGACTCAGGGATCGAGACGTGGCTGCACGATCCGTTACGACCATGCGGATAAGATGCCTGTCATCTCGACTGCTAGTGATACGAGGCCGTTGGGATCCAGCACGGCGTTCCGTATTACCCTCCTGAACCCACCGATTCCATATTCTGCTAACAGTCATTGGATCTCAACCAACGCGAGCAGCAATGTTGCGATACGATAAACCGCAATCGCGATAGGCTACAATCCGACTTTTATCAAAGTCGGAAACGTGATGGTACGCATTTCTCCTCCTTACACGAGGCATCCCAACAACGTTTCACCAGGCAACGCCGATCAACTGCTGTTTGTGTATGAGAAATCGGTCGGAAACTTTCCTCATGTCTGCACGTTGTAGGTGTCGCCACCGGCGCCAACCTTGTGTGAATGCTCTGAAAAGCTAATCATTTGCATACCACAGCATCTTCTTCCTGTCGGTTAAATTTCGCGTCTGTAGCACGTCATCTTCGTGGTGTAGCAATTTTAATGGCCAGTAGTGTATATACCTGGTTCGCTTACATTGGGGTCATAAATTACGCTTACATATATATATAACTCAAGAGCACAAGTGAGCAGTTTCTTTACATAAGGACACTAGACCAAGTGGCCCATTTGTTTACATAGGGAGAACGATGGGCCCTTTGTCTCTATGAGCAGTTTGCTCCACAACTAACGGCTGGCACACCTCAAAAGTTATTCAAACAAAACCGCATTAATCACACCCAACACGCTCGTTTCTGGACAAACATCTGTGCACTCATCGAGGCTGTTGTTCTATAACTACAACTTCATAATGTTGCTTGTCCAGATTGTGGTTACCTAGAAAATTTTGCTTGATTCGATGTCCCCTATCCTTGTCTGACATTATTATCAGGCTGTTTCTAACCACATTATAGAGTGTTCCATGTATCGGGCACCCACGGTCTGGGCACGATCGAACACACTGCTATCGCATGTCTTGTCCAGCCTACGGCTAGTCCAAGGTCTGAGACCATCCTATTCAGCTGTCCCAGTGCAACAGTAGCGCTCCTCTCCAAAGTAGCAACCATCAGAAGCTCAAAAATGTAAGATTCCATTTATTTCACGAGTACATTTCAATAAGATGCTGACAACCTCTTAAAGCCAGAACTGGGAAGGAACAATAAGAACGAAATTCAGCAATCTAGATATTAAATTAAGGTCAGCAACATTTTATTCACACACAGTGTACTACAATAAAATTCGTACATCATCGGAAATCAAACACCATTGTTGGTGGTGGCAAGTTGGAACAGTTATAGTGAGTCACAGGTATTGTTGTTGTTGTTGTGGTCTTCAGTCCTGAGACTGGTTTGATGCAGCTCTCCATGCTACTCTATCCTGTGCAAGCTTCTTCATCTCCCAGTACCTACTGCAACCTACATCCTTCTGAATCTGCTTAGTGTATTCATCTCTTGGTCTCCCCCTACGATTTTTACCCTCCACGCTGCCCTCCAATACTAAATTGGTGATCCCTTGATGCCTCAGAACATGTCCTACCAACCGATCCCTTCTTCTGGTCAAGTTGTGCCACAAACTCCTCTTCTCCCCAATCCTATTCAGTACCTCCTCATTAGTTATGTGATCTACCCATCTAATCTTCAGCATTCTTCTGTAGCACCACATTTCGAGAGCTTCTATTCTCTTCTTGTCCAAACTATTTACCGTCCATGTTTCACTTCCATACATGGCTACACTCCATACAAATACTTTCAGAAATGACTTCCTGACACTTAAATCTATACTCGATGTTAACAAATTTCTCTTCTTCAGAAACGCTTTCCTTGCCATTGCCAGTCTACATTTTATATCCTCTCTACTTCGACCATCATCGGTTATTTTGCTCCCCAAATAGCAAAACTCCTTTACTACTTTAAGTGTCTCATTTCCTAATCTAATACCCTCAACTTCACCCGACTTAATTCGACTACATTCCATTATCCTCGTTTTGCTTTTGTTGATGTTCATCTTATATCCTCCCTTCAAGACACCATCCATTCCGTTCAACTGCTCTTCCAAGTCCTTTGCTGTCTCTGACAGAATTACAATGTCATCGGCGAACCTCAAAGTTTTTATTTCTTCTCCATGGATTTTAATACCTATTCCGAATTTTTCTTTTGTTTCCTTTACTGCTTGCTCAATATACAGATTGAATAACATCGGGGAGAGGCTACAACCCTGTCTCACTCCTTTCCCAACCACTGCTTCCCTTTCATGCCCCTCGACTCTTATAACTGCCATCTGGTTTCTGTACAAATTGTAAATAGCCTTTCGCTCCCTGTATTTTACCCCTGCCACCTTCAGAATTTGAAAGAGAGTATTCCAGTTAACATTGTCAAAAGCTTTCTCTAAGTCTACAAATGCTAGAAACGTAGGTTTGCCTTTCCTTAATCTTTCTTCTAAGATAAGTCGTAAGGTCAGTATTGCCTCACGTGTTCCAGTATTTCTACGGAATCCAAACTGATCTTCCCCGAGGTCGGCTTCTACTAGTTTTTCCATTCGTCTGTAAAGAATTCGTGTTAGTATTTTGCAGCTGTGGCTTATTAAACTGATTGTTCGGTAATTCTCACATCTGTCAACACCTGCTTTCTTTGGGATTGGAATTATTATATTCTTCTTGAAGTCTGAGGGTATTTCGCCTGTTTCATACATCTTGCTCACCAGATGGTAGAGTTTTGTCAGGACTGGCTCTCCCAAGGCCGCCAGTAGTTCCAATGGAATGTTGTCTACTCCGGGGGCCTTGTTTCGACTCAGGTCTTTCAGTGCTCTGTCAAACTCTTCACGCAGTACCGTATCTCCCATTTCATCTTCATCTACATCCTCTTCCATTTCCATAATATTGTCCTCAAGTACATCGCCCTTGTATAGACCCTCTATATACTCCTTCCACCTTTCTGCTTTCCCTTCTTTGCTTAGAACTGGGTTTCCATCTGAGCTTTTGATGTTCATACAAGTGGTTCTCTTATCTCCAAAGGTCTCTTTAATTTTCCTGTAGGCAGTATCTATCTTACCCCTAGTAAGGTAAGCCTCTACATCCTTACATTTGTCCTCTAGCCATCCCTGCTTAGCCATTTTGCACTTCCTGTCGATCTCATTTTTGAGACGTTTGTATTCCTTTTTGCCTGCTTCATTTACTGCATTTTTATATTTTCTCCTTTCATCAATTAAATTCAATATTTCTTCTGTTACCCAAGGATTTCTACTAGCCCTCGTCTTTTTACCTACTTGATCTTCTGCTGCCTTCACTACTTCATCCCTCAAAGCTACCCATTCTTCTTCTACTGTATTTCTTTCCCCCATTCCTGTCAATTGTTCCCTTATGCTCTCCCTGAAACTCTGTAAAACCTCTGGTTCTTTCAGTTTATCCAGGTCCCATCTCCTTAAATTCCCACCTTTTTACAGTTTCTTCAGTTTTAATCTACAGGTCATAACCAATAGATTGTGGTCAGAGTCCACATCTGCCCCTGGAAATGTCTTACAATTAAAAACCTGGTTCCTAAATCTCTGTCTTACCATTATATAATCTATCTGATACCTTTTAGTATCTCCAGGGTTCTTCCATGTATACAACCTTCTATCATGATTCTTAAACCAAGTGTTAGCTATGATTAAGTTGTACTCTGTGCAAAATTCTACCAGACGGCTTCCTCTTTCATTTCTTAGCCCCAATCCATATTCACCTACTACGTTTCCTTCTCTCCCTTTTCCTACACTCGAATTCCAGTCACCCATGACTATTAAATTTTCGTCTCCCTTCACTATCTGAATAATTTCTTTTATTTCATCGTACATTTCTTCAATTTCTTCGTCATCTGCAGAGCTAGTTGGCATATAAACTTGTACTACTTGTACTACTGTAGTATATGTTGCACATAATATGAGCTTGTCGTATTATTTAATATGTAAAAGTAAATAATGTTCCATTTTTGTAGCAGCCAGCTGTAATTTTGTTATGAGAAATAAAACATGTTGTGTGCGCGCAATCGTTCTGCCCCTCCGCTCACCACGCCACGGCCTCTTTTAATGAATATTGTCGGAAATACCCTGGATTTTTGTCTTTTTATAAAAAAAACTCTGAAATATTGTCGTTGTAAAGATGTAAAAGCATTTGCAGTTTTACACCTCTACATGCAGATAAAAACAAATACACAATGAAGAACCTGCATAATTGTTTAAGCATTGGCTTTTTACAAGTCAAAAACAACTACTACACAAATTTTAAGTATGTTAGATTCTTCTCAGTTCCTGAGAATTAGCAAAAATTTTACTTTCTGTTTGATGTGTAAGCGATGTTTTTTTTTCGTCGTAACAGCCTCAGAAAGGGGTTACAGGACACTGATATATCAAATTAAAGTAGCAATCTCCTACCACAGTCACATCAGAATATCCCAGAAACACTATACGTCTCACAGAAAGATCATAAATTTAATGTAAAACAGTAGTTAGTCTAAAACCATGAACAATTTGTAAATGAATTTACAGATTATTAAATAATTAGGCACCGCAGATAATGATGTTTGGAGCATAAAATAAAGTATTAATAATTGGTTTTTCAAAGAGGGAGCGTCGGTAATATGTACCGATTACCGGAATGTCTCGTGGAAAGCTCGACAGACGTTAGTTTGAAAGGTTTCTCTCTGTTTCAAAAATTCCTAGCCACAATTTTAGACTACGGTACCTTCTGTAAACTAGGCACACGAGTACTGTTAAAGCTAGAAATTTAATACTGTCATTAATCATATGTTTTTATAGAGTGGAGCTTACGTTATCAGGAAGGTTGCCAGCAGTAGCAGGCACAGAACCACAGGAAGAAATTGAAGATGGCGGTACGTCATCTCCAGAACTGAAAGATGAAACCTATGTCAGTTAAGTGGATTCTGAAATCGACAGATTTTTTTTAAAATATTTCACACAACATATAAAAATAAGCTTGTATAAGCATTGTAAAATTAAAGACATTTTATTCTTTGTTGATACTGAGAGTAGTACAGAAGATAATGAAAAAGAGTCTCAGTATCTACTGCAATGGAATCTGTAAGTGTAGCTAACGTGCAGCGCAAATTCTTGCGAATCAGTGAGGAGAGCTGCACCCGGATCGAATTGATGCAATAGGTTAACGTGAGCAAGTACACTGGACAGCCTGAGTGTAATTTTTAGGTAGTTTCCGCGCTCGTTTAGATAACTGCCAGGTAGGTCCCCAAATTCCGCCTCATAGAATAAGATACATTTCAAATATGATAGCACATTGAACTAAGTTCACGCGATTCGCAGACAGGTGGTGTTCACGTCCCTCCTCCCTCAGGGTTCCTTGATGACTGTTGTGTCGGGAAGGGCATCCGGCCATAAAGTTAAATAAAATTTGCGAATTCCTGAAAATGCGAATCTCATACTAGACGGGATAAACGTTAGAGGAAAGGAAGTAAGTCTGTTCTGTAGGAGGAGGACAGGCGGTGCTTAACGTCTGGTCGGCGCCGACGTCATTAGGGATCGAGAAGTAATCGTGTGAGAGGAACCACTCCAGAAGGCGACCTGCTGAAATAGAAAGGGAACAATGTTTGAGCTTAACGTTCCTTCGCGTATGAGCTCGTTAGAAACGGAACAAAAACTCATGTTGAACTAGGATAGAAAAGGAAATCGGCTGATTATATTCTCAGAGACAAAATCGTAGAGTTCAGCTTAAGCAGTTCAGAGATTTCAGGGGGAATTTCAAGCTCTAATGTGGGATCTGGATCTGAGCCTGACACCCTCATTCCTCCCAAGTACTAACAGCAGTAAATGATTCAGCAACTGATGCAATGCTCGGTGTCGACATTATTTTTTCATGACCCTTCTCCGCTATTGTCACCAGTTAAGAAATTTTAATTCATAGTATTTTAAGCACTGTTGACCTCCTCTCCTCCTCTCTAGAGTCTGGCTGACAGCTGAGGACTCCAATTGCTACAAGACATGTGACCCTGAAGACTTGGAAGGTCATTTATCTGCTGTGTGGTAACCTTCTTTACCCGTTATTAAAGCTGTCAACGGCCCAGAAATGAGTTCAACATTCATCAAAAAAATTTTTCATCACTTGCCCAAGAACATAAAATGACAGACGGGTATTAATACAAGTTTTAAATCTAATCCATTATAGTTTCTTCTCGAGAAATTCTTTTATTCCATTGACGAATTTTCATTTTACAACTGGTAGCCCGTATAAAAAAAATCATGTGTAACTGCATGACCTGGACTGAAAATTAGTATGTTCATTGTTATTGAAACTATTCCTGGTTACATGTTCTGTAAACTTACTCGTCCTACACCAAAAAAAAAATGAAATGATATATGGAAACTTGACTAAATAGAAGAGAACAATAACTGGTAAGAAATCGTCCACTTCCTTGCAAAGGAACCATCCAAGTGGTCGTCATAATCTGTTACAGGAAAGCACGGGGGCCCTACACTGAGGTGACGAAAGTCATGTTATGTACGTACACAGATGGCGGTAGTATCGTGTACACAAGGTATACTCAGACGATTCATGTGAAAAGGCTTCCTACGTGGTTACGATAGTACGACGGGAATTAACAGACTTTGGATGCGGAACGGTAGTTTGAGCTAGTTGCATGCGGCATCCCCCTTCGGAAATCGTTAGTAAATTCAATATTCCGAGATCCAAAGTGTCAACAATGTACTGAGAATACCATATATCAGGCATTTCCTCTCACCACGACAATGCAATGGCTGGCAGCCTTCTCTTCACGACCAAGAGGAACGGCTTTTGCCTAGAGTTGTCAGTGCTAAGAGACAAGTAATACTGCATGAAATAACCGCAGGAATCAGTGTAGGAATTACGACGAACGTATACGTTAGGACAGCTTGGCGAAATTTGGCCTTAATGGGCTATGGCCTCAGACGACCAACAGCAGTGTCTTCACTAACAGTACGACATCACCTACAGCGGCTCTCCTGGGCTCGTTACCATATCTGTTAGAGCCTAGATGACTGGAAAACCGTGGCTTGGTCAGATGAGTACCGATTTCGGTTGGTAAGAGCTGATGGTAGGGTTCGAGTGTGGCCCAGACCGCACGAAGCCATTGACCCAAGATGTCAACAAGGCACTGTGCAAGCTGTTGGTGGCTCCATAATGGTGTGGGCTCCGTTTTCATAGAATGGACTGGATCCTCTTTGTACAAGTGAACCGATCATTGACTTGAAATGGTTCTGTTAGGCTACTTGGAGACCATTTGCAGCCATTGAGCTCATGTCACATCGAGTTGCTGCACTACACCGGGCTGAAGAAGGTCCAACACGATATTATGAGGTATCCCATGACCAGTGTAAATCTCGAGGAGCCCATCGAGAATTTCAATACCATTCTTCCCGAATACAAAACCAACACCTTTCACGCTCGGTGGGTCACATCCTACATTCGTACTCCACTGAGAATCTGATCTGCAGGAAAATGAATTAAATCTTCAGGCATCAGGAAATGTCTGTTTTAGGCAGTAATAAGTTTCATTTTTGTAATTTATCTTTTATTTATTTATCCATCCATATTTAAGTCTTTGCATGCAGTTGATCTCATGTGTAATTTTAAAAACAACTTTTACTTTGGAGGTTGACATGTTAGAGGAAACATGGTTACATACTATATACTAAACTATGCTCAATCAAATAAATATCTGAGTAAATAAACATTATAAAATGTGCATGTGCTGTAAGAGGGAAGAAGGCTGTTGCATCTGGCTTATGACGTCAGTGTACAGGAGGTCGAGCGGTCAGGACTTGTCAGTGACATCCTGGGCGGACGTTAAACGACTATACAGAAAATTAGGTAAAGAAAGAGAATATATTTTAGTGTGTGGTACACAAGGGGCGCGCTAGGGAGGAAGTTACCAGGTATAGGTCAGTCTAGGAGGACGAACAACTAAATAAGTGGGCAACATAAGGGCAGTTCATGTTAAGTTATGATGGTGGCACATAACGGGGCGCAGAGCCAGAGACTCTGCCTCCCCAAAAAATTAACGTCTGTGCTATTTGAGGTCTGGATCACAAGAGAGAGAAGTAACTGTGTTCTGCACTGCAGAATCTTCTAGTGTCCGCACACGCGACCTGTATACCACGTACGCTAGTGGCTAAAACCGATGGCGTAAATTCGCTAGCGATTTCAGCAGCGGCCTCAAGACGTCTCTTGTCAGCAGCTTACTGAACAGAACCGACACAGAACTGCCTCGGTTCTGAGAGGCAGGCAACTTGCGTCACGTAGGCATAGCGGAAGTTGCTCTGGGAGAAAACTTGTAAAGATTTGACTTGGGCCTTTGAAAGAAAATTTTTTAAATCAATTCCCTAAAATATTTCTTGACTGGATGCCACCCTGTACAACACGGACAAATTCATAATTTCTTAAAAGAAGGTGCACTTAGTCTTACGAATTAATTAATAATTAAGCTTGCCTTTGCACAGTTTTCAAATTATTCAAGTGTATAAAAGGCCTTTCCATTCAGTCACGTCTGGGTTCTGTTTCTGAAGACATTTACTGAGAGCTGATGTGCCTGCGAAGTTGTAAGTACGTCAATTTTTAATGTTTGACGAGTATTCTACGTGTACACAGCTATACCTACACTCCGCAAGCCTCTGATTTACCTTTATGGTCTTTTCGCGAGATAGACGTTGGAGGAAGCAATATATTGGTAGACTCTTATAGGAACGCATTTATCTTCACGTAAATTATTTGGCATTTAGAATTTGTACTGACCTCAATAGATATTATAGTGTTCTTTATGGCTATAAATACGCCTCCAAACCAGTTACAGACTGCCTCTCTTGCAGCGTCTGAGACTAGAGTTGACTGAGATTCTCCGTCACGCTGTCATGCTTACTAAATGAACCTGCAATGAAACGCGCTGCTGTTTTTTGTATCTTTTCTGTTTCCTCTATCAATCCTGTCTGGTACGGATCTTAGAATTACGAGCAATGTTCATGTACTGGTCGAACAAGGGTTTTGTAAGCTACATCGTTTGTGGGTGGACTACTGTTACCGCGAATTCTTCCTAAAACCACAGTCTTGCATCTGTCTTGTCTGCAGTTAGTTTTATGTGTTCGTTTCATTTTAAATCACTCCGTACGCACACTCCTCAGTATTTTGACTTATTCCAGTTATTGTTCTGCAATCGTGTAATCATAAAATAATGGGTCTCCCTGTCTACTTATGGCCAATACGTTACATCTGTTTGTGTTGAGGGTCAACCACCAATTCCTGCACAAAGCGGTCTTCCTGTATTTTGCTACAATTTCTAGATTTGTGACTACTCTGCACAACAGCATTATTCACGAAAAGCCTCATAGCAATTCCGATGTTATCCTCTAGATCATTTACACATATTATGAAAAGTAATGATCGTGTAACACTGCCGTGGCATTCGCCCGAAGTTACTCTTACGTCTGAAGATTTCTCTCCGTTGAGAATGACATGCTATGATCTGTTCGCTAGAAACTCTTCAGTACAGTCATACAGCTGGTCTGATCTTCCATATGCTGGCATTTTGTTCATAGGGCGGCAATGTGGAACTGTATTGAATGCTTTACGGAAGTCAACTAGCACGGCATCAACTTGGGCACCGGTATATATCGCCTTCTGGGTCTCGTGGAAGGACAGAGCGAGCTGGGTTGCAGACTGTCGTTGTTTTCGGAACTCGTGTTGATTCCTACACAGGAGATATTCGGTCTCCAGAAATATGATAACACATGAATCAAAACATGTTCCAAACTTCTACGAGGGCGTGCTGAAAAGTCCCCGAACTTTTTGTGTGAAAACTCTTAACGCTTGTTAAACGATTTCTCAACATAGTTACCCTGGCGACGAATCCATTTCTTTCTACGAGAGACCAGTTTGTTGATACGCTCACTGTAGAATGCTTGACTTCGTTGACGGAGCCACAAACTCACCTCTGCTTGCATTGCTTCATTATTATCAAAGTGAACTCCTCGAAGGTGTTCTTTAAGTTTTGGAAACAGATGAAAATCGGATGGGGCCAAGTCGGGACTGTATGGAGGACAATCAGTGACAGTGAAAACAAGGCGTCTGATTGTTGCAGATGTCGAAGTGCTCGTGTGTGTTCTGCCATTGTCATTCAGAAGCAGAGGGCGCTTCATGTGTGGAGGAACTCTTCGAATTCGAAACTTGATTACAGCACGCTGTTTCTCATGCACCGACATGCAGTACTTACGTTACGCACCACCATATAACACTTTACAATTCCGAGCCCTCCAGCGCCAGAGGGTAGCAAATATGTAGACATGGAGAATAAAGATAGGGAAGGTTAATAACGTTTGTGTTGTTGAAGCTTTAACAGTTTTCACGTAAAAGATTTGGAGACATTACTTTCCAGCACGCCCCCGTACAACAGACCGATGTCAGAGATATAGGCCTATAGTTTTGTGCGCCTGTATGACGACCATTCTTGAAAATAGGAATGATCTGGGCTTTTTTCCACTCACGAGGAACGCTTCGTTCCTCCAGCGACCTACGGTACGCTGCTGCCAGAAGAAAAATAAGTTCGTTCGCTTACTGTATATGTTATCGTACAGGTATCCTGTTAGCTGCTGTGGTCTTTCCTGGGTTGAACCTTTTCAGTTGCTTTTCTGCCTCATTGTCACTTATTTCGATATTTGTTGTTTTGACGTTCGTGCGAAGATTTAAAGAAGGGACTACAATGCGATCTTCCTCAGTGAACCAGCCTTAGAAAAAGTCGTCTAGTATCTTCTCTCTGTCATCCAGCGTTTTGATGCTATTAGGACCACGGAGTGTCTGGTCAGATGGCTTCGATCGGTTTATTTATTTAACATAATACCAAGTCTTATTAGAATTTTCTGTCAAGTCGGCAGAGAGAATTTTATTTTCTAATTCGTTGAACCCCTCACGCATAGCTCTCCTTTCACTAATTGTGGCTTCGTTCAGTTTTTGTTTATCTTAGAGGCTTCCACTACGTTTAAAGTTGCAGTGAAGTTCTCTTTGCTTTCGTAGCAACTCTTTAGCCAGCTGTCAACCCACGGCGGGTCTTTCACAGCTTTGCTCGGCCTCTTTAAGGCGTATTCTTCAATACTCTTTATCATTGTCCATTGTCGCTCAGTATTGTCAGTACTGGAAATGAAAGTTTCATGTTGACCACTCAAGGAATCTGAAATCTGTTCCTTGCCGATTTTTCTAAGCAGAAATATCTCCCTACCTCTAAGTATATTCTCATTTACATGCTGTAACGGCCCTGTGATCACTGATTCACTGTTCTACGGTAACTGGATCGAAACGTTCGGGCCTGATGGTGACCTGGTGATCTAATGTGTTATTTTCGCTAGTCGGAGCCCTTATTAGCTGCTCAATGGTGATTTCAGATAAGGCAATTAGAACAATTTTACTCGATTCGCTGTCTCTTCTTCCTTATACTCTTAATAACTTGAGTCTCTCAGTGTATAGTTGGTAATTTGAAGTCTCCGCCTACTACTATAACATGATCAGGAAATTTATACGAACTATTCTCCAAGTCTGCTATGAAACTGTCGTATCGGCCGCCGCACAGCAGCCGTCAACTCGGAGGGCGTGCTACAACACGCGCGGCACACAGCGAGTACCGCTGGCGCCGCACACGATGTCAACTAGAGATGGGGGATCCGCTCTTGAACTAATTCATAGAGTTGAATCTTTCAAAGGAGTGAACAATCAGTGATTCAGAAAAAAAGAACGGTAGCTCCAAACGTTTCCCACGGCAGAGAGAGAGAGAGAGAGAGAGAGAGAGAGAGAGAGAGACACGGAGCATATCAGCAGCGCCTCTGCTGGTCAGAGCACACTGCACGCCACACAACACAGCCAGCGCCGGCCTCTGCCCTGCTTCTACCTTGGCTGCTTGCATTGTGCAGTGCCCCATTGGATTTTGTGTTTCACATATGCCGTGCCGTCTCTGTGCGTCGTCTGCCGCGTGCAGTGTCTGGCGCAGCTTAACTTTGCATCGCACTCTGTCGGCGATCGTTTCAGTCGCACGTCCTGCCCTCTGGGCAGTTGATGCGAGCAACAGGACAGAGAGCCACCTAGCGGATAACATAGGAACTACTTGCAAAAACCTGCTCGCAAGGGAGCGGACGATTTGTCTCGGAGCGGGTGAGTTCACCGCTTCCCCCACCCTCGGAACTCGCCCGCTCAACGCTCACCCCACCGTCTCGACTCTAGCCAGAGCGTTGAGCAAAGCGACTCAGGTGTCACTCTGGTCTCTGCGGTCTCAGCTCATGCAGTAATACAGCTCGCGGCTCGACCTGCTCGACTCAGCGCCTCTGCATCGGAGTTCGTCCCCACTGGATATTGTTCTTCGTAGTAATACCGCTATGTATATTACATTATTATGTTATGTATACATCAATCGTTTTTATTTTATTTTTATTTGTTTAAACTGATTAGATTAGGTTCCTGATGACTCCTCTTACCATAGGATTTTTATTATGGACACTCGAATTTACGCTTTAATTACGAGCGAACCGATAAACGTATCGCAAAATGTGATACACCAATATTTTCCTTGTTTTATTCTGCGTAAGGCTATATGCAGCACTTTCGTTTTACAGTCAAATTTTTTTTTTCTTATTCTGGTACGGATTTTGTGATTTTAGGCGTCTTCGGAAGGAAACGTTCACTTTAAAAATATATGGCTTGCGATGTATTTGTATGAGGTTAATGAAATTTTAATACATTATAGCCAAATATATTGTTAATGTAAATCTCAAGTTACAACATTTTCCGATCACCCAAAAAACCACGATAGTGCAAAATAAATCAATAATCAAAAACTTTGTCATATCGTGGAAATTTCAATAAACAATACAAAATTCTTACTCATTATCTGTGTTACTTCAAAATAGGATCAAATAAGATCAAAATACAGGTATAGTACTGGAATAAACCAAGTTTAAAGGGCAATGTGCCTTCCATTTATTTTCTATTGTAAATGAGTGGTGAGTCATGAAAAAGAGCTAATTCATTTCAGGGATTGAACAGTTCTGATCCAATCTCTGAAAAGAACAGTTTTGCCCATCTCTAATGTCAACAACTGGCGCAAGTGAACGCGCCGTCGCGGGGTTAGCGACAGCGTACACACCACTATCGATACGGATTACCCTGGCGGTGCTGCCCTTGCCACCAGAGTGAGCCACCGTATAAAGGCGCCCTCTACCAACACTCTGATTAGCCGGACCTGCGGATTTAAGCGAGCTCCCTGAGCCCGTTTAACCAGTTCAATCTTCGCCGATGACTGTGTTACTACCCGGCTGCTGGATTCACGACGACCGAACCGTACTGTGGCCTCCCTGGCTGGAAACTGGCGACGCGTCGGTATCGACTGGTTGGCAGTGGTTTGGACCTGTATTCTCTACTAGTGACTCTGATTTCTCCTTGGCGCTACAGCCAGCGAAGTGTTGTGTAGTCAAACTTAAGTTTTGGTTTGAGTGACAGAAGGTCAAATAAATTTGGTTATCACGGAATATTTGTTGTGTTATAGTGCGGACATAACAGAAACGTATCACTATTACTGTTCCTAAAGCATGGAGCTTATAAAAGCATCCGATAAGCATGTTTTATCCACCTTTAACACTTGCCTACACCCAGGGTATCTCACATTCGGAATCACTAACCTCACTCCTCCACAGCCGGCATTCATCGTATCTTTGCGTTATAAATTCTAATCGGGATTTATACTTTCATTGCTATTAAGATCTGGTTTGAGGCAGGTTTCTGACCATAGTACTATGTGAACATTTTCAACGTCTGTAAGTGAGACTAATTCTGACACCTTTTCATAGAGACTCCAGCAGTTAACTAATACTCTATTAACATTTTCTTTCTCCGATTTACTATGACGAATTCTACTCTCTTTAAATAACTGTGATAGTATTCTTCCTTGCCTGAAATCAGAATTTATCTTACTTGTTTTGTGGAGGTATTTATCTATTCTCAAAAACTAAGAACTCATATGTACACGCCACACGGACTCCACTATCCGAGTTGCTACTTCCTTGGTGTAGTGTACTTCTGCCTTATTACGGAGGCGTCCTACAATTCTCCATCCGGCAACAGAGGTCCAGAAATAGGCACCCAAGATCGTCACAGAATCGTCTGAGACTTTGGTTTCAGCCTTCCACTCGGCTGCCCGACATATTCGCGAAACTGTCGTGCCATTCGCCGTCAGTCAAGTGTCGATCGGCCATGACTAGCGACTCGGAAGGCGCCGCGACATTATGGATCCCAAGCAACGGTATTAGCTCCGGGGATGCCAAAGCATTCGTCTCAAGTGCCCCAATGTCACCGCAGATCAGGACAGCAACCTGAAGCCCATCGACAGCGGCCACACAGCTTCCAGCTGTCACAAACAGTTGCCAATTCCCTCTGTATTCGTACTCAACAGGCGCAGTCCCTTTCCATCTTTAATCAGTTTTCGTCTCCACCGCAAGTAATGTAACACTAACGCAACAGTCATGGGTGCAATCTAAGTTCGGCTACTACGCTACCTGCTATATCGGCTGTCGTTTTCTTTTACATGCAAGAGGCAACTATTTATGAATTGTAGCCCGCTGGAATCATTTTAACTGGCATTAACACCGTTTTTTCCCGTGTTTTATGTATAAGAGTAATGGCGGTCTGTTAGCAAGGTTCTAATTCTGTAAAATCAACCAAGAAAAAAAAAGTATGTTCTTAGTAAAATCATCATCTTACGATTTGTTTCGTTTTCTGTCTTAATTACGTTCACACATGGGTTAAGGGTGACTAGGTTCGAACGTATTTGTTCATCTTGCAGTGGTCCCTGCAATTCTTATTGTGTATTTGGTGCACGGTTCATCGAGCGTACACTAACATCGACAGCATCCCATAAATGATCGACTTGGTGAAGATCGGGTCGTCGGGGGAAGATCAGTTGGTCGGAGGGGGAGGGGGAGGGGATCAGGTCATAGTCATCAGTTCACTGGAGTGTTCATCAAGCCACCTGCGTGTGATCATATAGCAGTGACATGTTGTACTGCCCTGTTGAAACATGGTATCTCCATGAGAGTATTATAATGCACGAAAAGGCATCAGACCAGGCTACACGCTGCCAGTTTCACGATCCATTGACAATGTTCGTGGGCCCTTGCTGAGTCGAGGTGTCAGCAAATGGACACGAGTAGGTCGTCGACTGCTGAAGCCTATGCTATTCATTTGTCTCCTTATACCCCGATAGAAACGGATCCCTGACGCCACACATTCAAATCGTCGTCGACCTGGCTCAAATACCGTTGATCACCTTGTCTGGCTTTGCAGAGACGACGTGAAATCCGTTCGTCAAACATTTAGGGTTGTTCTTTGTGGCGGTGTACAGGTGTGGGAACATTTTCTCTGCGAAATTAACATCCAACCAAGACACTGTTGATCTCGGAGATTTTTGTGTGTCTTCCGACATACTTTGACCCACACGTCTTGTACCGATTACTATCACGCGTTGAAAATTGGCTAAATCGCGGCATGGTGGCATCTTCACTAGCCACCTACCTGTAATTGAATACTCAGATACAGTATGTAGGCTTGCGCTACATTGTACCAATGCGTTTTCTGACGTTCACTGTATATACTGACAAATTGGAATTACCATAGGACTGACAGATGTCGTGCTATGCTGGTTTAATGTTTCGTCTTCTTTAAGAATATCACTTCCATTTACTCTTTACGCCCGGTTGTTGACCTGTACTGGCGACTGAGGTGAATGCTGATCTGATGCATCAGATATTTATCATATGACATCGATCACAATAGCCACTAATCTATATTATCCCGTACATTTATTTGATATGTTTGACTGAAGCATTTGCGTTCCATAATATCGAGTTGTCCAGTAAATCGCACACAATAGTTGCAAATGCGTTTGGACTTAATGCACGAAGTTGGAAATTAATTTTGAGACAAGTGCTGATTTTGACAAAAAAATGAACCGAAAGTTTATTCAAAATATCGAGGTCCAGTTTTTACTGAGACACGTATCACCTTGTTGATTACGTTGTCTAGCAACACTGTAAAGCAGCTTAATTAATTCATTAGAACGATTTGTATCGTAGTAAGGACCATTGCACACACAAGATGTTACACGAAGTTTGCTGACCGCATGAGAGTATGAGAGTGTTTTCCTTTTCATACATGCCAATAAACCGGGAGTTTCAAACGTTACATTATTAACAGTTGTGTAACTTCATTGATTGTCCTAAACCACTAAGGAACTTGTTGTATCGTGTCTCTTCACAATAGATCTCAAGTGCCGGGATAAACAACAAGAAGAAAAAGACTAAAGAAGAGGCATCGGTATAACATGCTACATTCCATTTCGGAAATCGTTAGCGAATTCAATATTTCGCGATCCACAGTGTTAAGAGTGTGTCGCGAATACCGCAATTCAGTCATTACCCCTCACCATGGACAACCCAGTGGCAGACGTCCTTCACTTAACGACCGAGAGCAGCAGCGTTTGCGTAGAGTTGTCAGTGCTAACCGACCAGCAATACTCAGTAAAATGACTGCAGAAATCAATGTGGGATGTACAACGAACGTATCCGTTAGGACAGTGTGGCGAAATTTGTCGTTAATGGGTTAGGGTGGCAGACGACCGACGTGAGTGTCTTTGCTTACAGTACATCGCCTGCATCGCTTCTCCTGATATTGTGACCACATCAGTTTTACCCTAGAAGACTGAAAAACCGTGGTCTGGTGGGAGGAGTCCGTCATCTTACCAAATAACAATGGAATTTTTATGGATGACAGTGCACCATGTTACCGGGCCACAATTGTACGTGACTGATTTGGAAAACATTCTGGACAACTTGGGCGAATGATTGGACCACCCAGATCGCCCGACATGAATCCCATTGAACATATATGGGACATACTCGAGAGGTTATTTCGTGCAAAAAATTCTGCACCAGCAACACTTTCACAATTATGGATAGTTATGGAGGCAGCATGTCTCAGTAATTCTGCAAGGAACGTCCAGCGACTTGTTAGTCCATGTCACGTCGAGTTGCTGCACTACGCCAGGTAAAAGGAGACTCGACACGATATTAGGAGATGACTCTTGTCACCTCAATGTAACTCACCCATGATAAAAGCAGCTTACGAAACACTTTTAACGCCGGTTCTCGAGTACTGCTCGTCAGTCTGGGACCCTTACCACATTGCATTAATAGAAGAGGTAGATAAGATCCAGTGAAGAGCGGGATGTTTCACCAAGAAACATTTAGTAATAGTTGTAATAGGAATAGTAGTAGTAGTAGTTGTTGTTGTTGTCTTCCTTATCCGTGGATCACTTTAATAAGGACGTTGGACATGCCATGCCATTACAATTTAAAAATAATAAAAAATAACATAATTATTATGTACAGACGTTTGCGTAGTTACAGGTCTAGCTTGCCAAGGATGCGACAGATATTTTTTTTGTTTATCCTTCACAGTTACGGCCTGTTACATGAGAAGCTACAATAGGCCAGACAATTCAAATTTTTGTGTCTAATAATAAATGCACATATTAGTTATTTATTCCTGATACTTAATAAAAATATACAGTAAGAGAAAACGCTAACACAACAAAAATGTAAATACTACAACCACGTACTACTACTAAGAAACTACAGAAAAACCTTGCATGAAACTACAATAAAACCCCAGCTTTTAATGTTACTGTTAGTGCTACAGAATCTGTTCTGTTTTTGTTCATTTATTTTGGTGCATTTAACTGGAGATGGTTTCCCCGCTACTAGATCCGCCTTCATATTACCCCGCTCAACAGTCATTGTCTGCTGGATTCCTTGGGCATAGAACGGCATGTCAGCAGCATTTCCGGTATAACAAGTAATTCCACGATTCACTCTTTCGTCATACACTGAATCGCCAAAGAAACTGGTATAGGCATGATTATTTAAATACAGAGATATGTAAGCAGGCAGAATCCGGAGCTGCGGTCGGCAATGCCTATACGAAACAACAAGGGTCTGGCGCAGTTTTTAGATCGGTTACTGTTGCTACAGTGGCAGGTTACCAAGATTTAAATGAGTATGAAGATGGTGTTATAGTCGGCGCACGAGTGATGGGACACAGAATCTCCGAGGTAGCGTACGACCATTTCACGAGTGTACCGTGAATATCAGTACTCTGGTAAAACATCAAATCTCCGACATCGCTGCGGCCGGAAAATGATCCTACAAGAACGGTACCAACGGCGACTGAAGAGAATCGTTCAATATGACGAAAGTGGAATCCTTCCACAAATTGCTGTAGATTTCAGTGCTGGGCTGTCAACAACTGTCAGCATGCGAACCATTCAACATCGATATGGGCTTTCGGAGCCGAAGGCCCACTCGTGTACCTTTGATGACTGCAGGACTCAAAGACTTACACCCCGCCTGGGCCCGTCAACACCGACATTGGACTGTTGATGAATGGAAACATGTTGCCTGGTCAGAGGAGTCACGTTTCAAATTGTATCGAGAGGATGGATGTCCACGGGTATGGAGATAACCTTACGAATCCATGGATCCTGCATGTCAGCACGGGACTGTTCAAGCTGGTGGAGGCTCTGTAATGGTATGACGCGTGTGCAAAAAAATGGTTCAAATGGCTCTGAGCACTATGGGACTCAACTGCTGTGGTCATAAGTCCCCTAGAACCTAGAACTACTTAAACCTAACTAACCTAAGGACAGCACACAACACCCAGCCATCACGAGGCAGAGAAAATCCCTGACCCCGCCGGGAATCGAACCCGGGAACCCGGGCGACGCGTGTGCAGTTGGAGTGAAATGAGACACCTGATACGTCTGGATATGACTCTGACAGGTGACACGTATGTAAGTATCCTGTCTGATCACCTGAATCCATTCATGTCCATTGTGCATTCCGACGGACTTGGGCAATTCCAGCAGGACAATGCGACACCCACACCTCGAGAAACGCTACAGAGTGTCTCCAGGAACACTCTTTTGAGTTTAAACACTTCCGCTGGCCACCAAATTCTCCAGACATCAACATTATTGAGCATATCCGAGATCCGGGATGCCTTGCAACGTGCTGTTCAGAAGAGATCTCGACCTCCTCGTACTCTTATGGATTTATGGATACCCCTGCAGAATTCATGGTGACATTTGCCTCCAGTACTACTTCAGACATTAGTCGAGTCCATGCCACGCCGTGTTGCGGCACTTCTGCGTGCTCGCGGGGGCCCTACATGATATTTGACAGGTGTATCAGTTTCTTTGGCTCTTCAGTGTAGAACCTGCAGTATCGTCCATGATGCGCCATGTTGAGTCGCTCCTCAGTGCTGCTTTGGAATCCAACATCGTTAATATTTGCGGCTATTATCCGCTGCGTCTTCGTACGGCGCACAGTCCAACCATGTGTGTTCTGGAGTGTCCAAGCTGCTACAGACGCAACTATCATTTCATCTATTTTTTTTATATAGATACGGGCCGTCAACAGTCTGGTAATGTATCAAGTCACGGATCAAGGAATCTCATTTTGAGTCTTTTCTCGATGTTAGGGAGAATACATATGTTCTCCTGCCTGTTCCTAAAGTGTCCCACTCATTTTGCCACAGTTGTAATATGCGATCTTGTATGAACTATTTCGTTTTGGTCCCAGTTCCAAGAATTCTTCGAACGTTCATTTGATTGTTTTACATGAACCACTAAAGGGCTCCCCTTTTCTTGATTTTCAGGTTCAATGGACATAGTCCTAGTATTATTAATGGTACATCATTCGGGGTAGTGCAGTAGGTGCCTGTTAACTACGTGGGAGTATTGAAAAGTAATGCCTCCGATTTCTTTATTTTGAGAAAAGTCTTAAATCTTTTTAAATAAAACAAACGTCATTAACATTCCACATTCTTATTTTTCATGTCTATGTCATTTACAGCCCTCTGTCTCTAGAGGGCTCCGAATGGTAGCGTGTAACATGGCGCTGTGTAACGTAACACAGCCGTTGCGAATTTCGAATTCGAAGAGTTCGTGCTCTCCTTCAGCATGACAATGCCAGACCACTCACGAGCGCTGCAAGACATCGGCAACAATCCGACGTCTTGGGTTCACTGCTATTGATCATTCTCCATACAGTCCCGTCTTGGTCCTATCCGATTATCATCTATTTCCAAAACTTAAAGAACACCTTCGAGGACTTAACTTTGGTAATGATAAAGCGGTGCAAGCAGATATGAGATCGCGGCTCCGTCAAAAAAGTCAAACATTCTACAGTGATGATGTCAACCATTTGATTTGTCGTTGGGAGAAATGTTTCGTCGCCTGGATGACTATCTTGAGAAATAAACAAGTAGACGTGAAGAATACAGATGTAGAATATTAATACAGTTTTTTGTTTAAAAGCTTTACGAGTTTTCACATAAAAGATTCGGAGACATTTCTTTTCAGTACACGCTCGTATGTAGCACTTCTTGTTGAACTCTTCTGACAAGCGAGGCTTTTGTCACAAGCTGCAATGTGTGAGCCCAAACGTCGCACCATATCCTACGACTGATGCTAACATAGACTGGTGGAAGGCTCTGATTGTTTTCAAGAGAAATAGAAATTGCCTCTTTGCTATTGTTATGGTTTTGTTCATCACGTTTGTAACTTTTCCTTCTGCCTCCTCTACACGATGTGCAAAGTTGCAACGTTCGTCTAGGAATGCTCCTAGATATCTCTTCACTGTGCTTCTTCTAATAGTTACATCGCTTAATTTTATTTTAAAATTTCTTGGTAGGATTCTTTTCAGCAATAGGTCCGTAGTTTTGTGAGGTACTAGTTACAATTTGATAATTCGACGCCATCCGTCTAGTTCATGAAGCACTACATTACATTTGTCTTCAATAATTCTTCTGGAGTCACCGCTTAAAACGAACAACAAATCATCTGGAAATACTACAAGTCAGCTTAGGTTAACGCAGTCATGCCAATTCTGTAGTATGGGATCCAATGCTACATCCCAAGACTTTGGGCCACACACTGATCCCTATGGACAGCCTTTTGTTATTGTCTTCCTTTCGTGGGCATATTAAAGATGAGCCTTTCTTCCGCGGCAGTAGTCTTTTAGGCAGTTGTATAGCACCTTTGGACACTCGAACTCCCTAAGGCGACCAAAGAAAGACGGCCACCATAGGTTATCGAAAACGCCAGCAAAATCGATCATCGTCGGTATGGAGTACGTAGAATGCCATAAGAAGTGCCAGCATATTATGTGGAGCTAGAAGAGTGGGAGAAGAGTTGAAATCAGATGTGTTGTGTTCGCAAGAACCGTATGCTAAGGCACCAAAGGTCCACAGTATGCAGATAACTGCCCAGATAGTCACCCAAGCTTCATCGCCTTGTTAGTTGCGTCTTCAATTGACTTGCCTCTTCTAAACCTGTACAAGCGAGGGCTCATCCTGTGTAGCAGTCTATGGTCTTGTAATGTCTTGCATAACAGTTTTTCAAATATCTTGCCGAGGGCGTTCAGAAAACAAATTGGTCTGTACGATTTGGGTATCATCGGATTCTTGTCTTGGCCTCCACTTATATTCACCCCTTCAAGATCCTTTCACATTGCAGGGATCTTTCCTTGCAAAAGACACTCATAGTGCAGGTCACGTAATTAAAAATTTAATTGGTCGCGTAAGACTTATGTTACTTCGGCAGGAATCCCATTCGGTCCTGCAGATTTTATCTTTTTCAGTCTTAAAATTACTTCCCTAATCTCTTCTTGTGCTGATCTCTCGTCTTTTTCTTCATCGTCAGGAAGCAATATTTCCATTAACAGGGCAGCTGACTGTTTTCAACTCTTCGTTACTGTTCCATCATTTCTTTTGAGAGTGAATACGAGTGTTGATGAAAGTATTTTCTCTCAGACTATTTTTATGGTATTCCCCAGCGATCGGTTTCTGAGTTACTCTACACTAATTGTTTCCAACGTTCCATTTTTGTTTCCCATAACTCTTCCTTAAAACGTTGTTTAACATGCCTGTACCTATGCAGCCTTCGGGTTCTTTCCTCTCGGGTCTTGCTGCTCTAGTATAGCTTCCTGGCTCGTCTTCTTTCACATGCAGCTTCTGCAGAGTCTCGGTCCCAGTGCAAGGTACTCCTCCAGGTATCGACGCCACCTTTGCTCTATGTATAGTCACCGTCAGTTCTTGCGCTTTAACATCTACGGCACCACCCAACGATAGACTTCCCAGACTCTGAAACACCCTTCCAAATTCTTCACAGTTAGCCTTCTTAATGTTGTATTTTGGCATTTCTCTTCCAATAGCGTGTAGTACTGTGATCACTCGATGTCATTCCACTCTCAACCTTCCAGCCGTTCATATGGCGTACCGCTGAAGTATTTGCTTGAGTAACGTCTGTATTTGGCGTTGCTGCGACACTCCCTTCGTAGGTTGATGGATTTTGAGGTGTATTCAATACCCGTAGTTTGAGTTGCATAATGGCTTCTTCAAAAATGGCTCGGAGCACTATGGGACTTAAACATCTGTGGTCATCAGTCCCCTAGAACTTAGAACTACTTAAACCTAACTAACCTAAGGACATCACACACATCCATGCCCGAGGCAGGATTCGAACCTGCGACCGTAGCAGTCGCGCGGTTCCGGACTGAGCGCCTAGAACTGTTAGACCACCGTGGCCGGCAATGGCTTCTTCATTGCCTTCCATTAGTCAGGCGGCTATGCCACAATACTGACTTCGCGTTTGCATCAGTGGTGTACACAAGAGGCTTAATTCGCCCTAGGTGACTAATATTCTTTTGCTTTGGCAGAAACTCGTCGAGCTCACCACTAACTTGAAAATACATGGAAATTAGGATGCAATTTTCATTTCCTGTTAACATTACCAAACAGATTACGCGTTCCGAAAAATACTGTGATATTCTCGTCACTATGATGGTCTTGTTAAATACTGTTATTGTTGCGATAGGACGTTGCCCTTGGGTGACTATCTGGGCAGTTATCTGCATACTGTGGACCTTTGGTGCCTTAGCATACGGTTCTTGCGAACACAACACATCTAACTTCAGCTCTTTTCCCACTTTTCTAGCTCCACGTAATACGCTGGCACTTCGTATGGCATTCAACTCAACTATTTTTATCTCCATTAGTTATGGTGGATATGTATTAGACAATCTGGTCATTCTCCTCTGTAATCCCACGTTATACGACCATGCGTCATCACAAAACGCTTGCACAACATTTCTAAGGAAAATAATTTCTTCTGGCATGGACCTGTTTCAATAACTTCTCCAGTTTTTCCATTTCTGTTGGCAGATTGTTCACTTTGCGATGGATTCTGTCTACGAAATCATGTACAGGAAAAAGTAATATACTCTCCTTTCTGGTTCATATACCTGACCAGGTGTCTTAACTCTAGAGCAGGAGTATTCGGCGCTTCCAGCCTAGTGAGTTGCATCACATTATTTATGCTTTCATAAATCTGTAGCGGACCTGTTCCGGTCTCTGTTCTGCTGTCTACTTCTCTGTAGCGGGTGTTTCTTGCTGTACGAAGTGGCTCCGAGCCTCCTACTGCTTTTGCTGCAGATTCATATTCTGCACTGGCAAGTCTTCTTTACGTATGTCGGTGCAGCAGTATTTAGCTCGGGCTGTGTGCTGTCGTATTCTACATACAACTGCCCATTTTCTCTCGCCAAATCCTGTTCACCTGTATCATATGCCACTCCTTCTTGCGCCTGTGCTCTTGATTCTCTGTCACACCACATAGTTCTGAATTTTCGCCATAAATTTCTTTTCTGCTTTTTCGTGGATGCATGAAGCTCTACTTCGGTCTCTTGTCACACGCTCTTTTATATGCTGCTTACTGCACAGTTTATGCCAAAAGTTCCTCATTCTTTCTGCTACCCTCCTCCTCGTCGATGTTGATTTATGTTTTTTACACAGACGACACGTAATGGTGTCATTAGAGTCCTGATTATTTTGTTGTGTTATTAGACGCCTATCCATAATCCGTTCTTAAAATGTGTCTTGTTAGGAGGGTTTGATACGTGTGGCATTCATCACTTTCTCTTGCACCTCATGTTGTTCATTATCTTTTCCATGACACCTGGTGTAGCAGTTTCCAGCATGATAGTACTATTAGTTTGTTTGATCTTCTTTATACAAATTTTCTCTTTGGTGAGTTTTATTAAGGCCGTTGGCTTTTGTTGCCCTACCTTTGCCTTTTCGCTTGTTGTCGACTTTATGAACAAATAATTTTGTTACATAGTTTGTACTACTGTGATTTTAGCAGCAGGAGTTGTTTTCGCATCTCTACTAGGCATCATTAGCACTGCACTTGTATACGTTTTCTCTGGTTTTTGTGATTTTTCTCTACAACTCTCATTTTCTTCTCTTAGTTGTTTCACTCTGTCAATTAATAACCCCTGCTCTGTGCGACCGGTAGTTGGCCGTGACCTTATAGTCGGAACCATCCCTGCGTTTTCCTGAAGCAGTTTATGGCAACGTGAGAAATCGTAAATCAGGACGTAGGGATGAGGATCAGAACACCCATCCTCCTGAATAAAAGGCTACCTTGTTTAAAAAAAGCGCTACCTCGTTCGGTTTATCCCCAGTGTACAATAATGCTTTGCAAAGAAGTTATTTAATAATGTATTTCTACGTTGTTCGTTCATTTCATACTACCAGTCACTACACACGCTATACACACGTTATTTTATCATTTATCAACACACACACTTTCTGCTGACATCAAGACCACGTTGCCGATGTTCGGTTTCCATTTTATGTACCGTAAGTGCCCATATGATAGCCTGAAAGACTGAGTCAGCATCATTCTATGATGAGTGAGATGTTGATCTCAGAAAGATGATAAGGTGCTGGTATTATACATTATACATTGCATAGCTTTGGGAGTAAAGTTTTCCAGAAATGAAAAAACCTGAAGAGAAGAAAAGAAGGAAAAAAATTGGCGTGGATGTGGAATTGATTTCGTTATTATTATTATTATTGTTATTATCACTATTACTGTTATCATTGACTTGTGTTATAATTTTGTCCAAATCCCTATTAGGTGTTATCTACGTGATCCTTCATTGTAAAGATGCATTGTTTAACAGGTAATTTTTAACTGCTGTTTCAGATAAGTTCGTTTTAGCAGTTTCTTTAATTTCCCTGGACAGTTTATTGTACAGTTTTACTCCTTGCTAGAAAATGCTGTTTTGAGTTTTATGTTTATTCTTTTTTGATAGAAGTAAGTTAAGTCTAGATCTTGTTCCGTGGTCATGGACAGATCTGTATGTCCAGTAACCATCAGTGTTGTTTTTGATGTGCATAACTGATTGGTAAATGCACTCACGTTGTGTAGTTGACATTCTCAGTGTTTTGAACAAATCTTTACAATGAGCTATTAATTTTGGTCATTATTCTTATGGCTCTTTTCTGTAGTTTGAAAAGTGTGTTTATATTTTGTACATTTGATACCCAGAATAGAATTCCATAACTAAAGATTGAGTGTACATACAGGGTGACAATTATTGAACTATATGAAAAAAACTTAAATTTGTTATAAACTACCGCGTGCACACACTTTATTCAACATGTAAACGTCACTATAAATATTCGGATTTATGTTATGACATGTTCGATATGCCTACCATCGATGGCAATGATGTGGCGCAGACGAATAGTGAAATTCTGAATGACCCCCTGAAGTGTCGGAAAATCGATGCTGTCGACGACCTCCTGAATGGCTGGTTTCAGCTCAGTAATACTTTTGGGGTTATTGCTGTACACATTGTCTTTAATATAGCCCCACAAAAAGGAGTCGCATGTGTTCAGATCCGGAGAATATGGAGGCCAATCGAGGCCTATGCCAGTGGCCTCTGGGTACACCAGAGACAGTATGCTGTACCCAAAGTGCTCCTCCGCTCTCCTGCTTCGATAGGGTCGAGCTCCGTCTTGCTTGAACCACATCTTGTCGAAATCAGGGTCACTTTGGATAATGTAGTTGAAATCATCTTCCAAAACCTTCACGTGCCGTTCGGTAGTCAACGTGCCATCAAGGAATATCGCACCGATTATTTCGTGACTGAACATGCACATCACACAGTCACCTATTGAGGGTGAAGAGACTTCTCGATCGTGAAATGCAGATTCTCAGTCCCCCAAGTGCGCCAATTTTGTTTACTGACGAACCCATCCAAATGGAAGTGGGCTTCGTCGCTGAACCAAACCATACAGGCATACTAATTCTCATCATGTCCCACGGCCATCCGTGCACTCTGAACGTCCTAACGCAAACCGTTCAGAAGCTATGTCGATTTTATTTCATATAGTTCAATAATTGTCACCCTGTATGAACAGTATGTAACTATGATACACTGGTTGTTGCATACTGATGACAGGACCCTAAGGGCGCAACATCCTGATGACATTAAGATTGCAAGTATCTTTGCTTGTTCACATCACTTCAACTGAGAATCCTTAATTTTATGTTCGTTACGCAGTCTATAGACCTACCACTACATTTCATTTAACAGTGTCATTTTCGTCTTCAAATAGTAATTTGTGGCGTTTGTTTACTTTA
Organism: Schistocerca nitens; assembly: GCF_023898315.1. NCBI lineage: Eukaryota > Metazoa > Arthropoda > Insecta > Orthoptera > Acrididae > Schistocerca > Schistocerca nitens. The sequence goes on from NC_064616.1 coordinate 317,457,688, forward strand.
TGTTCAATGTCATTTTATTGCATATTAACCATGTGTGAACTTACTTGAATGTTTCATTTGCTTTCTTATTAGCGGTTTTCTTGTTTTCTCTGTAACTACAACATTTCTGTAATCACCAAAGAGTTTTTTTCTCCATGACAAACAGTACTGGGAAAGACATCGCTGTATATCAGGAACAATATTGGTCCTAATTGGCAACTCTGAGGACTCATATATTAATGTAGTTTGGTTCCGATAAGTGTTTTACTAAAAGTTAACCTCATCTGAGCTTTGTATTATCTCGGCTCTTTGTACCTTATCTGCTAGGTATGACCGGAACCAGTCTTTAGCTACGCCTCTTGTTCCTAATGATTCTAGATTGTTTAATAGAATTTTATGGTCAACAGTACCAGAAGCTTTCGCTATATCTAAGAATACACTTGTGACACACTCACCCTCGTCAAGAGCAAAAAGTATCACTTTTGTAAATTCTGACTGTTGCTCATTACTACAAAAAGGAGATTTCGAAAATGAAAAATGGTAAAATAAAAATGTTTCATAACATCTCGGGAATACCATACTGAATATCGGGCAAGAAAATTAAATTTCAATGATGTCGACGATACGGAACTGTAACGAACGTCTACTTTGGGATCGACGAAATTTTAAGTCTCTCACCCACCAACACATTACCACGTTGATGCTTCATCGGTTGTTAAAATCACCAGCATTTTAGGATAAAACTTATCCAACAGTGTAGTGGCGATACCATCGTACTTCAAAGTGGTGCAAAGATTATCAGCTTTCTATAAAAACCCAAAAAAGTAAATTTATGTGCTTCACAAAACGGAAAAACATAGTATCATATGACTACAATAACGACGAGTCGTCACTGGAATCAGTTAGCTCACACAAATACCTGACTATAACAATGATATGAAATGGAGTAATCACATAAGCTCAGTTATAGGAAAGACTGACAGCACATTTACTTTCATTTTCAAGATACTGGGAAGACGTAGTCTGCAAAGGAGACCGCTTCAAAATCACTTGTGCGTCCTAATTCAAATCGAGCGCGTAGGTTTCAGTTTTCCCTAATGGGCTAAACAACTCGTTTGTAATATCGTGATGTGTCTATTTCGCGAAAAGTTTAAATGAAACTGCATTTACTCTCAATTCGGGTCAAGATCACAAAATAAAATTCACCACATAGGTCAGCGAACTGTACACGCGCACTTTTAGCACTCAGTCTGAGAGTAAAAGCCGCACATAAATTCACACCCTTTTTATGCATACAAAATTCAAAACAATCTTTATATTAAACAAATAAATTATGGCATGCAATTACTAATTGAACATTTCCAATTCTGAGTAAACCTCAAGAACTTGTATTTGATAATCAATAAAATTTTATCGCCTGAGAGAAATTATTAGTTTGCTAAAACGGATTCAGATTACTGTGAACTCGTGTCTGGACGATGACGTCACGAATCGACACTTGCTTGGAATGAACGAAATACCTGTACTGAAAAATACTGTCCGTTGAGTAATTTACTGACTTTAATAACAAATTTGGTGCCCCTTGCATCGCTACAATGTGTCTAGCTCCATCTACCACTCCGCGTTCAAAGCCCGTTAATTTGCGTAGTGCGGCCATAATCACGTCCGGAACCTTTGCACATTAATCACCTCAGTACAAATGACAGCTCCGCCAATGCATTGCTCTTTTATATCTTGTGCACGCGAAACTACCTCCTTCTGTTATGTGTGTATCGCTACCCCATGACCTTTGTCACCTCACTGTACATTTCCTTCAGATTCCTCTCGAGCATCACGGAATGGCATCTGATTTTCCTACAGTTAGTTTTAAGTCGTCATTCCACTTTAGATCGCACCAGACGGTTACTTCTTGCTATTTCCAGTGGTTTATGGCCAATACTGCAATCGTACAGTAATGGATTTCTTCGCCTATTTATATGCAATACATAACATTTGTTTACGTCCTGGATCAACTGATAGTCCCTTTAATAATAATAATTCACCGCAGATCTTCCTGCAGTTCATAAAAGTGCTCTAGATTTGCAACCTTCATACTCTGTCACTGCAAACAGCTTCCGACGGTATCCACTAGATCATTTATAGTCGGATGTCCCTCCTAAGAGTCGTCAAGCGCATTTTCTCTGGTGTTTCAGCAGATATTTCCAATTTTGTTTTTGCATTGTGTAGATGGACTCAGACCAAGAAAAAGTGTTCATCACCAGTTTCATGGGAGGCCCAGTGCCGAAGAAAGCGTCGGTTTGTTTCCCGTTACAAACAAAATGATTTTTAATGGGGATTCTACTTGCCCATTCGACAGGGTGCTCTGAGCTTTGAGTAGTGCGATATTCGTTTTATCGATATTTACTAACAGGAACAGTGAAACACAAAAAATAAACGGAAATCCAGCAGCTATCCAGTAGCGCTGCACGCTTGGCGGTAGCAGTCAGAGCGGACCAGGACATTGCTGTCGCTGCTGGAGCGCTGGTTATTCTTTGAGACTTACTATCCCTGTTAATACACACACACACACACACACACACACACATATATATATATATATATATATATATATATATATATATATATATATATATATATATATATATACTCCTGGAAATGGAAAAAAGAACACATTGACACCGGTGTGTCAGACCCACCATACTTGCTCCGGACACTGCGAGAGGGCTGTACAAGCAATGATCACACGCACGGCACAGCGGACACACCAGGAACCGCGGTGTTGGCCGTCGAATGGCGCTAGCTGCGCAGCATTTGTGCACCGCCGCCGTCAGTGTCAGCCAGTTTGCCGTGGCATACGGAGCTCCATCGCAGTCTTTAACACTGGTAGCATGCCGCGACAGCGTGGACGTGAACCGTATGTGCAGTTGACGGACTTTGAGCGAGGGCGTATAGTGGGCATGCGGGAGGCCGGGTGGACGTACCGCCGAATTGCTCAACACGTGGGGCGTGAGGTCTCCACAGTACATCGATGTTGTCGCCAGTGGTCGGCGGAAGGTGCACGTGCCCGTCGACCTGGGACCGGACCGCAGCGACGCACGGATGCACGCCAAGACCGTAGGATCCTACGCAGTGCCGTAGGTGACCGCACCGCCACTTCCCAGCAAATTAGGGACACTGTTGCTCCTGGGGTATCGGCGAGGACCATTCGCAACCGTCTCCATGAAGCTGGGCTACGGTCCCGCACACCGTTAGGCCGTCTTCCGCTCACGCCCCAACATCGTGCAGCCCGCCTCCAGTGGTGTCGCGACAGGCGTGAATGGAGGGACGAATGGAGACGTGTCGTCTTCAGCGATGAGAGTCGCTTCTGCCTTGGTGCCAATGATGGTCGTATGCGTGTTTGGCGCCGTGCAGGTGAGCGCCACAATCAGGACTGCATACGACCGAGGCACACAGGGCCAACACCCGGCATCATGGTGTGGTGAGCGATCTCCTACACTGGCCGTACACCACTGGTGATCGTCGAGGGGACACTGAATAGTGCACGGTACATCCAAACCGTCATCGAACCCATCGTTCTACCATTCCTAGACCGGCAAGGGAACTTGCTGTTCCAACAGGACAATGCACGTCCGCATGTATCCCGTGCCACCCAACGTGCTCTAGAAGGTGTAAGTCAACTACCCTGGCCAGCAATATCTCCGGATCTGTCCCCCATTGAGCATGTTTGGGACTGGATGAAGCGTCGTCTCACGCGGTCTGCACGTCCAGCACGAACGCTGGTCCAACTGAGGCGCCAGGTGGAAATGGCATGGCAAGCCGTTCCACAGGACTACATCCAGCATCTCTACGATCGTCTCCATGGGAGAATAGCAGCCTGCATTGCTGCGAAAGGTGGATATACACTGTACTAGTGCCGACATTGTGCATGCTCTGTTGCCTGTGTCTATGTGCCTGTGGTTCTGTCAGTGTGATCATGTGATGTATCTGACCCCAGGAATGTGTCAATAAAGTTTCCCCTTCCTGGGACAATGAATTCACGGTGTTCTTATTTCAATTTCCAGGAGTATATATATATATATATATATATATATATATATATATATATATATATATATATATATATATAAACGAATGACACACTAGACTAATTTGGAACAGCGTAAAATTCCCCTTTAACAATCATTTTGTTTGTAACGGGAAACAAACCGACGCTTTCCGGCGACACTGGGCGGCGCATGATGGACTCGGTGAGAGCTTTGTTTGGGCTGAGTCTAGCTACACAATACAAAAGCTAAACTGCGAATATTTGCTGAAACACCAGAGAAAATGCGCCTGACGTCTCTTCGAAGAGACGCCCTGTAACTGTAAAGAGCAACGGCTCTCTAACATTTCACTGGAGTACTCCAAAAATTACCTTTCCATCTGCCGATCATTCACGCGCGACTCATGGAATACCACTTCTTACAGTCGTACAGACAGTGGGATTCTCATGTACCACCGTGTCAAGATGTAATGTCTCTTGCAGCGGTCCGATGTAATGTCTCTTGCAGCGGTCTCTTCGCGATATTTTCAGAAATTTTATAAATTATATTACTCAGTACATATCTCGAAATATCTCTTCTTATCTTACCGATTCCTAAACTTTAATATACGATAATTATCAATTCAATGTAGTTCCAAGCCCTATTATTCTTTGGAGCGTCCATTTACTCCATGGAATAGCTTCTCTGCTATCTATGTTTTCTGTTATGAAAAGAATGATTGAGATCTTGCCGATTAGCCGTGAAAGAAGGAGGATGTATATGTATGTATTGTTGAGCTAGTCGCCATCTTGATGAGATTCTGTATGAGAAGGAATTTAATACATGAACTAAACTAAAGTAAGTGTGTTCGCGTATTATTTAACTGATTATTATTGACAGTGTCTGCTTACTACGCTGTGTTGCACGGGATCAGTGGGGAACGTCTGATTTACACTGGACGAACCTGCCGTTTTGTATGCTCAAGATATCCAGTTACTTCAAATAAATAGGCTAACACGGTCTTACCAGCAGATCTCTAGTCTTCCCCATGTGATCACCGAAAGTTAATAATTATTACAAATGTTTTCAGGAGATCGACTGACAATTTTCGTCGCACCGAGACTTCGAAATTGCTTCACTGCCTTATGGAATTTAAGTTAAGCTCAATTTATAATCAGGGTAGAACAGTATTGAACTGTGTGAATGAATGTGATAAGCCTGCTTTGTGAATGAAAATTCCCTTAACATACGCATGTTTTTACTATCCTGATCAGTGAAGCTAAATCAGGCCGGTGTGAGAGAGGTTTTTAAATTTTTTGAATACCACAAAAAGAATATTAAAAAGGGCAACCTAAGAGTGCTTCGATTCAGGAAAAATAGCCATAGCCATAATTAACAGTCGTTGTAAACAACATGTTGATGATGGAAATCGCCTTTGACAATGTTGAGTTATTACAGCGAGCAGGCTGGGACAATACAGTAAATCATTTATCAGTTCTTTACTGGGTAATAGAAGAGAGAGACAAGCCTACCACACAGAGCTGTGGAGTATGGAAAAGGATAGCTCTCACATGCACCTCTGTTCACGTTTCAGGACACGTATCCTGCTGGCTATTAAAATTTCAGCACTGTGAAGGCGGCATACAGCAAAAGTCAAATTCACATGAAGTGGTTTTAGGAGGGCCGTACTCAACGCCATACTTGATCTCAGCGACTCCACGTGGCTAGGGCCAGAGAGAACAAATTGTTCGCTCCGATGTAAAGGATCGTGCAAGCACGCCATGAGCCAGAAAATGAGTTTATTTGAAGTTAGACCACTATATAGATAGAAAATGCGACGACTGTTGGACCACCACAGACTGTCAGCACGGCGACAATTGTGCGGCTTCCCTTGACACAGCAGCAGAGAAAGGCGCACTAACAGAGATGTGTCACACACAAGTCTGGAAACAGGAATGGCACCACATCGTGCTTTCAGGCGAGTCGAGATTCTACATACACATTACGATCGACTTGGAGGCTCTGAGGAGACAGAACCTTGCCAGATTGCAATTGTTATCGGCCATTGGGTACACAACACGACCACCTCTGGTTCGCATAACCGGTAATGTAAACAGCAGTCACTGCATTTCTTTCATGATAGCGCTGGTGGCTGTACCCAATCATGGAGGTCTCTGTGACGTTATCTTCCAGCAAAATAAAGATCGCATGTTTTTCGTGTTCTGGAAAATTCCGGTCATGGATTTACTAGAGAAGGACGTATGACAACTGTTCACCCACTATAGTTGATAAACCCCGGCATCGAATTGAAGCAACATGGAATGACCCACCTGTATTTGTCTCCGAAACTCAGTTTGGCGCGATACTCAGCTGGGTTAGAAACATTTTACTGGCAGAGATGACAGTCCTATTGAACTGAATTTTGTATTCAGTATGTCTCCAAATCACGAATACCTTTGATAGCGTATTCGTCCTACTACGGTGTGTACGCACAACGAGGAAAATTTCTCCTTTTTTTTTTTTTGCTATCTTTTGTAGTGTAGCAATTTTAATTCCCAATGGTGTAGATTGGCATGTCACAGGAATACCGCAGATGGTCACACTAAGCATGGAGAAGGTTCACGAGGTCTGATGAGTTACGGTACACACCCAAGGAAGGAAGATTAGGTCTTAACCCACCCGTCGTAGAGGCCATTGGAGACGGAGCATAAGGTACGATTGGAGGAGGACTGGGAGGGAAACTGGCCGTGCCCTTGCATAAGTGATTAAAGGAAACCACAGAAACCTACATCTAGACGGCCGGATGATTTTTTGAAATATCTGTTTCCCGAATATGAGTTCAGTATCTTATTAATACACAATCTCGCTTGGTACAGGGAAGAGGCTCGTAACTTGAGGCAGTATGTAGCTTGAGCCAATCATATATCTGATCTATAACCTCAGCTTCTTCGCGCCAAAGGTTGACTACTATTATATGAGTGTAGTCGGTCGTTGTTTCAGGAGTAAAGAGCAATAATTTCATTTTCCTACATATATCGTTTCTTTTTCCACATAAAAGTAAGTTTTTCTGTTCTTAGTTCACTGTTATTCCAGCTCTATCTGTACAAATAAAATTAAGCTTACGTGGTTAATATTTATGATCTACATTAATCTTAATAACCACGCTGTGTGTTTTTCCATTAGTTTTTTATTTTAGACTGAGTTAGTCATTTATTGAAGCGTGAGGAAAATTGTGCCTTGACCCAGCGGGTGATAACGCACAATGATCGTGGCCCAAAGTACTTTGTAATAGACACTTACAACATGGCAATAGAGATTAGCAATAAAGAAATATTACATAGCCTTCACACTATAAAAGTAATTTGTTGCTTTTAAAGGTTTATTAACATGAATTTTTCGGCTTAAGTTGTTAACCAGAAAAATTATTTTAATGTGTGTTTACCTGGGCGTTCAGCTTGTTAGTCCTGTATTTATGTTCATAAAGTCCATTCATGATATATGATTCGTCCACTTATTTTAAGCCCTGGTCATGGTACAAAGTTACATTGTACATTGATCCACTTACAACATTTTTAAAAATTACCCCTATGATACAGCCTTCTGATAAATTGATTAAGTGCTGTAATTCATTTGATAGGAAATAAGAAAAGTAAACAAATGCTTAGATACGCACATCAAAAACCAAATTACTGCGTCTGCTGTAGTAGTCGAAAAAAACATACACGGAGCACAAGCCCTTCCCACGTGTTAAGGACAGAGTATTGGTACGCTGAAAACTGCTTGCCATTAGGGCAAGGTAGGTGATGGAGGCATCTCGTGTGAAAATGTGTAAATGAGACTCCTTACAAGTCTGACACTGTCTCTCAACGTCGAATAATACAATACGTCCATTTTTTTCGCCTACAGCAACCACCAGAAGGCGACCACTAGCTCCAGTATGATAACTCAGTTGTTTCCTAAGTGTATCAGAATAGTTCGAGCAACACTCTAAGGATATGAGGGTGCCTGTGCCACTTTGACCTCAGTCCCATTGAGCACGTCTGAACGTCATCAAGCGAGTAGTACGCCCCTTTGGAACAGCTCCGTCCACGAATGGTGGACTGTGCTTGAGCAGCCATCGATCCCCAACGCTTTTGGTGTACCGTGATGTCCATGCCACACACGTCGCCGCCGTCATCAGAGCTACTGAGAATGTGTGTGTAACTCAATTTTTCGTGAATATAAATGTAAACGTGGACTGTGTCAGAAGTCACCTGCGGCTAATAGAGTCTCACACCCAACCCAATAACAGTAGAGCTCGCGCAAAATACTTAAAGTCCAACGTACGTGCAGAAATACATTCTCGTTCTCACAGTCAGTGCCGGGCGAATCCACCCCTTTGTTCCGAAGGGGCGGCCGCATTAGATTGTTGTCACGTGCTCAATATTTTTGCACTGACTTTCCGATTTCATTCTGTAGTCGGAGACTAGTGAATTGTCGAATTATTGGTCACACTGATATAACCTGTTTATACGGTCATTTGGAGACTGATAGTTGTAGTTAGAAGTTCAGCATGTGAGCAGGCTTCAGCTATTCAATTGCATTCTCCAACTGCATGGTGCGAGCACACACAACTGAACCCCCACCACTACGATTATCCCCTCCCCTATCATGCCATCTGCCCAGGTATGGGCCAGATTATTTTATGCGCACTATAACTTACTGTAGCAGATCTTCCACTAAATGATTTAAATCGATTTCTTGTAATAATCTATTCGTTACGAAGCTTCCAGCTACTATTTGTGGGCCATCGTCACTGGATATGTAGCGATAAGAGACAGAGAAGCAGTGGGGGAATGATATTGAGGGTTTCAATCAAAGGCTTCGTCGACTCTGTGACGGTCTTAGCTGCAGATTTCTCTAGATCTACGTTATCGTGTGGGGATTTGTAGGACTCCCCTTGATGTGTCAGGGGTGCACTACACAAAGGAAGCAAAAAGAAGTCTCATGCGTTCAGATCCGGAAAATATGGCAGCCAATTGAGGCCCATGCCAATGGCTTCTGGGTACCCCAGACCCAGAATGCGGTCCCCAAAGTGCTCCTCCGGGATATCAAACACTCTCCTGCTTCGATAGAGTCGAGCTCCATCTTGCATGAATCACATATTGTAGAAATCTGGGTCACTTTGGATATTGGGGATAAAATCATCTTCCAAAACTTTCAGGTACCGTTCCACCGTGCCATCAAGGAATATCGCACCGATTATTCCGTGACAGGACATTGCACACTACACAGCCACCCGTTGAGGGTGAAGAGACTTCTCGATCGCGAAATGCGGATTCTCAGTCCCCCAAATGCGCCAATTTTACTTACTGACGAACCGATCCAAATGATAGTGGGCTTCGCCGCTAAACCAAACCATACGGGCATATTAATTCCCATCATTCCCCACAGCCAACCGTGCAGTTGAACGTCCTAATGCAAACCGTTCAGAAGTTATGACGATTTTATTTCACATAGGTCAATAATTGTAATCCCGTATTTCCGCCAACATATTGGAAGTAGATTGAAGTCACCACCGACTATAAATGTGTGAGTGGGGTACCTGTTTGAGATGATACTCAAGTTTTCTTTGAGCCGTTCAGCAATTAAATCGTATGAACCAGAGGTCGGTAAAAGGAACCAATTATTAATTTATTCCGGCTGTCAGATATAGCCTCTACGCATACTAACTCACAGGAAGTGTTTACTTCAGTTTTTCTATAAGATAAACTACATCTAACAGCAACATACCTACCACCACCAACTGTGTTTAATCTATCCTTTCTGAATGCCATTAGGACCTTTGTGGACATTTTGGCTGAACTTATCTCCGGCTTTAATCAACTTTCGGTCCCTATAACTATTCGAGCTTCAGTGTTTTCTATTAGCGCTTGAAGCTCCTACGACAGTTTACAGCTACGATACTGATTTTTGCTACGCTGATTGTTACCTTCGCAAGCCGCCTTTTTCTGGAGCCTGCTGGGCTCCCACCTAACCACCATCAAGCGCTCGCACCATCCTGGCTCATAGCTGCCTTTCCCTGCACTGGGGGCGCTATAGTTGAGTTCTGAGAGCCTTTGACTCAGTATCACACCAATGCTTATTAGAGAAATTACTGTCATATGCAGTATCTAAAGAATTCTTTGACTGGCTTGAGGATTTCTTAATAGGGATGACGCAGCGTGTTATTTTAGATGCAGAGTCAACAGAAGGTGTAAAAGGCGTGTCCCGAGGAACTAAGTTAGGAACCTTACGATTCACGCTGTGTATGAACAACCTCCCAGGCAATATTAATAAGAGTGTCAGATATTTTGCAGAATATTTAGTTACCTACTGGAGCGCCAAAGAAACTGGTATAGGCATGCGTATTCAAATACAGAGATATGTAAACAGGCAGAATACGAAGCGGCGGTTGGCAACGCTTATATAAGACAACAAATGTCTGCTACAACCGAGTTAGAAAACTGCTGCGGAATCAAAGGGAACTTCACAGCAAATATAAACATAGCCAAAGCCTTGCAGACAAACAAAAATTACGCGAAGCGAAACGTAGTGTGAGGAGGGCTGTGCGAGAGGCGTTCAATGAATTCGAAAGTAAAGTTCTATGTACTGACTTTTTGGCAGAAAATCCTAAGAAATTTTGGTCTAACGTCAAAGCGGTAGGTGGATCAAAACAAAATGTCCAGACACTCTGTGACCAAAATCGTACTGAAACAGAGGATGACAGACTAAAGGCCGAAATACTAAATGTCTTTTTCCAAAGCTGTTTCACATAGGAAGAGTGCACTGTAGTTCCTTCTCTAGACTGTCGCACAGATGACAAAATGGTAGATATTGAAATAGACGGCAGAGGGATAGAGAAGCAATTAAAATCGCTCCAAAGAGAAAAGGCCGCTGGACCTGATGGGATACCAGTTCGATTTTACACCACAGAGTACGCGAAGGAACTTGCCCCCCTTCTTGCAGCGGTGTACCGTAGGTCTCTAGAAGAGCGTAGCGTTCCAAAGGATTGGAAAAGGGCACAGGTCATCCCCGTTTTCAAGAAGGGACGTCGAACAGATGTGCAGAACTATAGACCTATATCTCTAACGTCGATCAGTTGTAGAATTTTGGAACACGTATTATGTTATAGTATAATGACTTTCCTGGAAACTAGAAATCTACTCTGTAGGAATCAGCATGGGTTTCGAAAAATACGATCGTGTGAAACCCAGCTCGCGCTATTCGTCCACGAGACTCAGAGGGCCATAGACACGGGTTCCCAGGTAGATTCCGTGTTTCTTGACTTCCGCAAGGCGTTCGGTACAGTTCCCCACAGTCGTTTAATGAACAAAGTAAGAGCATATGGACTATCAGAACAATTGTGTGATTGGATTGAAGAGTTCCTAGATAACAGAACGCGCATGTCATTCTCAATGGAGAGAAGTCTTCCGAAGTAAGAGTGATTTCAGGTGTGCCGTCGGGGAGTGTCGTAGGACTGTTGCTATAAATGACCTTGTGGATAACATCGGAAGTTCACTGAGGCTTTTTGCGGATGATGCTGTGGTGTATCGAGAGGTTGTAACAATGTGGCGGTTAGTGGTGGTGGCGGTTAGTGTTTAACGTCCCGTCGACAACGAGGTCATTAGAGACGGAGCTCATGCTCGGGTTAGGGAAGGATTGGGAAGGAAATCGGCCGTGCCCTTTCAAAGGAACCATCCCGGCATTTGCCTGAAGCGATTTAGGGAAATCACGGAAAACCTAAATCATGATGGCTGGAGACGGGATTGAACCGTCGTCCTTCCGAATGCGAGTCCAGTGTGCTAACCACGGCGCCACCTCGCTCGGTTTGTAACAATGGAAAATTGTACTGAAATGCAGGAGGATCTGCAGCGAATTGACGCATGGTGCAGGGAATGGCAATTGAACCTCAATGTAGACAAGTGTAATGTGATGCGAATACATAGAAAGAAAGATTCCATATCATTTAGCTACAATATAGCAGGTCAGCAACTGAAAGCAGTTAATTCCATAAATTATCTGGGAGTACGCATTAGGAGTGATTTAAAATGGAATGATCATATAAAGTTGATCGTCGGTAAACCAGATTCCAGACTGAGATTCATTGGAAAAATCCTAAGGAAATGCAATCCGAAAACAAAGGAAGTAGGTTACAGTACGCTTGTTCGCCCACTGCTTGAATACTGTTCAGCAGTGTGGGATTCGTACAAGACAGGGTTGATAGAAGAGATAGAGAAGATCCAACGGAGAGCAGCGCGCTTCGTTACAGGATCATTTAGTAATCGCGAAAGCGTTACGGAGATGACAGATAAACTTCAGTGGAAGACTCTGCAGGAGAGACGCTCAGTAGCTCGGTACGGGCTTTTGTTGAAGTTTCGAGAACATACCTTCACCGAGGAGACAAGCAGTATATTGCTCCCTCCTACGTATAACTCGCGAAGAGACCATGAGGATAAAATCAGAGAAATTAGAGTCCACACAGAGGCATACCAACAATCCTTCTTTCCACGAACAATACGAGACTGGAATAGAAGGGAGAACCGATAGAGGTACTCAGGGTACCCTCCGCCACACACCGTCAGGTGGCTTGAGGAGTATGGATGTAGATGTAGAATGGCAAGTTATCAAGATTTAAATGAGTTTCAAAGTGGTGTTATAGTCGACGCAGGAACGATGGGACACAGTATCTCCGAGGCAGCGATGAAGTGGGGATTTTCCAGTACGACCACTTCACGAATGTGCCGTGAATATCAGGAATCCGGTAAAACATCAAATCTCCGACATCACAGCCGCCAGAAAAAGTTCCTGCGACAACTGGACCAACGGCGACTGAAGAGAATGATTCAACGTGACAAAAGTTCAACCCTTCCACAAATTGCTGCAGATTTCAATGCTGGGTCATCAACTAGTGTCAGCGTGTGAACCATTCAATGAAACATTATCAGTATGGGATTTCGGAGCCGAAGGCCTACTTGTGTATCCTTGATGACTGCACGTCACAAAGCTTGACGCATCGGCTGGGCACGTCAACACCGACAGTGGACTGCTGATGACTGGGCACATGTTGCCTGGTCGGACGAGTGTCGTTTCAGATTGTATCGAGCGGATGGATGTGTACGGTTATGGAGTCAACCTCATGAATCCATGGACCCTGCATGTCAGCAGGGGACTCTTCAAGCTGGTGGAGGCTCTGTAAAGGTGTGGGGCGTGTGTAGTTGGAGTGATATGGTACCCCTGCTACGTCTAGATATGACTCTGACAGGTGACACGTACGTAAGCATCCTGTCTGATTACCTGCATCCATTCATGTCCATTGTGCATTCCGACGTACTCGGGCAATTCCAGCGGGACAATGCGACACCCCTCACGTAGGGAAAGGCTACAGAGTGTCTCCAGGAACACTCTTTTGAGTTTAAACACTTCCGCTGACCACTAAATTCCCCGGACATGAACATTACTAACAAGGGAACCTCCCTATCGCACCCCCCCCCCCCCCCCATTTAGTTATAAGTTGGCACAGTGGATAGGCCTTAAAAAACTGAACACAGATCAATCGAGAAAACAGGAATAAGTTGTGTGGAACTATGAAAAAAATAAGCAAAATATACAAACTGAGTAGCCCATGCGCAAGATAAGCAACATCAAGGAGAGTGTGAGCTAAGGAGCGCCGTGGTTCCGTGGTTAGCGTGGGCAGCTGCGGAACGATAGGTCCTTGGTTCAGGTCTTCCCTCGAGTGAAAAGTTTATTTTTGCAAAGTTATGATCTGTCCGTTCGTTCGTTGACGTCTCTGTTCACTATAATAAGTTTAGTGTCTGTGTTTGGCGACCGCACCGCAAATTGAAGTCCAGGCCGATTTGTTTAGTGTAATGCAATCCCTAAATCTGTAGGTCTGTATCATGCAGTGCACTTAATTCATTTCTGGCTTTAATAAATTGTCGGTATACATGGTTTTCTAGTTCACTGAATTTCTGTCTTCGGGTTCCACCTCGTTCCACGACTTCTTTGCAATATTTAATTGTGCTTTTTCCCTCCATCCCTTTAAATTTCTTAAATTTATTTGTTACTTCACTCCATAATCTAAATTTGCGTCTTTTAATTGGTTTGGATAGTAACCTGTATTGGAGCGTTTCCTTCATGTAACCCAAAGAAATACCATCAGATTGAAGTCGCAGTATTTCCTCTTCGTGTTCTTCGTACGGATCGTCAACAATCTCATCATCTGGTACATACAGCCCCGCAGCAATCAGCAAAGTATCGTCATCACCACACGTACTGTTTCTCAACAAATGTAGGAAATAATCATACAAATGTTCGGCAATCGTTCGATCCAGTAAGGAACTTTCCGATTCCTTACAGTTCGGAAAATATTCATTGACCTTGTTATTGAAGTCGCGAGCTATATTTGCTGTATTCATATTGCCCACGGAATACATCTCACGTATTTAATGCACTCTCGTCCAAAGTAGCGAACAGTCAACTGCCAGCCAGGGAGCCTCGTTAGCGGGAATACTCTCTCTTCCGTGAGCTGTAGTCGACTGACGTCGTGTGTTTCGATGTTTGTTTAGGTGTAGCGTCCCCGTACTACGGCGCAGTTACCTCGCATCGGACGGACAGACGGACAGATAATAATTGTCTGAAAATAAAACCTTAAACTTTTCACTCGAGGGAAGACTTGAACCAAGGACCTCTCATTCCGCAGTTGCTCACGCTAACCACGGGACCACAGCGCTCCTGAACTCATAATATCCTTGATGTTGCCTATGTTGGGCATGGACTACTCAGTTTGTCTATTTTACTTTTTTTTTCATAGTTCCACACAACTTCTTCCTGTTTTCTCGATTGATCTGTGTTCAGTTTTTCAAGGCCTATCCACTGTGCCAATTTATAACTAAATCTGAAGGGGGGTGCGATGGAGAGGTTCCTTTGTAATCATATATGGGGTTCCTTGCAACCTGCTGTTCAGAAGAGATCTCGACCTCATCGTACTCTTACGGACTGATGGACAGCCCTGCAGGATTCATGGCGTCATTTCCCTCCAGCATTACTTCAGACATTAGTCGAGTCCATGCCACGTCGTGCTGCGGCACTTCTGCGGGCTCGCGGAGGTCCTACACGATATTAGGCAGGTGTATCAGTTTCTTTGGCTCTTCAGTGTACAATGAAGTGCACCTGAAAAAAAACTATACAAATGACCAGCAAAATGTTGATAAAATTTCAAAGTGTTGCAAATATTCTCAGTTTGCTGTAAATATTCAAAAATTTGCTTTAAATATTGACAAATTTAAAACAGTGCACTTCACAAAATGCAAAATCTTAGTATTCTGTGCCTACCATACCAATGAGTGCGAATTGGAATCAGTAAACTCATACAAAAGCCCGAGTGTAACAATTTGTAGGTATATAAAACAGAATGATAACGTAGGCTCAATCGCAGGTAAGGCAGGTGGCAGACTTCGGTTCGTCAGTAGGATATTGGAGAAACGTAGCCTGTCTACAAAGCGGATTGCTTATAAAACACTCATGTGATTCATTCCAGATTATTGTTGAATAGTGTGGCACCCGCACCAATCAGAACTAATAGGAGATGTAGAATGTATACAAATAAGAGCAGGATGAATTATCGCGAGCTGCTTTGGCTCACTCGAGAACGTCACATAATGTTGAGAAATCTGAACTACCGGACTCGCGCAGGCAGACGTCAAATATCCCGCGGGCGCTTACTTACAAAGAGGTGAGGAATCTCGGAAGGATACTACACTCCAGTACGTACCGCACCAGTAAGGACTGTGAAGATAAATTTAGAATAATTACAGCGTTCATAAAAGCATTTAAACAGTCATTTTTTCAGAGCTCCATATACGAACGTTTGCCATGTACTTAATAATAGACGTTTGCAGAGTATGAATGTAGTTGTAGACGTAGAATTGTAGATGATACATGGTGGTCGTTCTGCAGATCACTTCTGTCGTCCTTTTTGTTGATGGGTGTGACGTATGCTCTCCCTCTTTGTCGCTGTGGGCAGACTTTTGTTCAACAGATGTATAATAAATAATTTCGCTTCAGATATAGAGTCCGACAGGAAATCCGTCTGATCCTGGGATCTTGCAGCGTTCTGTAGCCATGTACCCATCGATAGTTTCTACGCAGTAACATCTCCAACACATATTCTACAATACATTTTTTATCAACTATACTAAATCGCTTGAACAAGGGAGTAATTCAGGGGGTGGTGTGAACCTGCTGGTAGTAGATGCTGGCTTTAAGCATTGTCTTAATAATTTCGTGGCGTGTGACATCATACTTGAGCAAAACGATGTGAAACACGACACTGACAGTATTGATTGTTTGGAATGTATGTTGCGACGACAGTCTGACCTGCTGCATAACCCGAGTGCCAGGTCACGTTGGAAGATGACAGTTTGGTGTGAGTTGGCGAAGGCAACGGGAATGATGTCATGGCAATAACTATTATTCCTACCATGGTGTATATTTTACGCATATTGGATTTCGATAAGTGGTATATATCTCCCATTTTGATAGCGGTATCAGCAGGCAGGTGCGAATCCAGAGTTCGGTTCTGGCGGGGGGTACGTTTTCTTACGGCCTCTCCACCGCTTCACCCAAATAAAACTTACCGACATTATCACTTTTAAAACTGCCGCAAGTGCCTTTAATCTTAATAGTAATAATAATAAAATTATAAAATTCTTAATACAATAACAGTAAATCAATTACTTACAATGGCAACCAAAATTAAAACAACAAAAAAGCTGTTTTTCCGTCGTGTGTCTAGTTCACGATATAATCATACAAACTGTCAACAGATGTCGTTACGATTGTGTTCTGCACAGAAGGTGGCATTACGAACAACGGACAATCACGCCACAAATGACGGCAGGGCACTTATCAAGTGGGGTAGTGGTTACAGGGTAGTCACATCCACAATCGCTGTGTACAGTCACGGACGGTGCAATAAGGCACAGAGAAGACGCCTACAGACTCTCTGCTGCTATCAAAATGGGAGACATAAACCACTTATCGAAATCCACTATGCGTAAAATATACACCATGGTAAGAATAATAGACTGGTCTCCAGGATACAGTTTCGGTCTCTCTAAACCGCCGCGAAACAACAAAAGCAGAAAAGTCGCAAACTCATGTGGCCCGATGGCTTAATGTGAATCGTGTGTATATATAAAATGTCATAATTCGTTTATGCCAGTGCTTAGTAAATCGCTTTACCATAACGTCCATGGCCGGCCGGAGTAACCGAGCGGCTCTAGGCGCTTCAGTCTCGAACCGCGCGACCGCTACGGTCGCAGGTTCGAATCCTGCCTCGGGCATGGATGTGTATGATATCCTTAGGGTAGTTAGGTTTAAGTAGTTCTAAGTTCTAGGGGACTGATGACCTCAAATGTTAAGTCCCATAGTGCTCAGAGTCATTTGAACGATTTGCCATAACGTCCATGAAACTGCAGTTCACAGAATTATGGTATTTCGAAAGTACAATGATAAATACATGTGAAATACAGTTAGTTAAAGAAATATGTTAGCAGCAAATTCTCACAACTTCAACAACGCCACAATTTACATAATGTAAAATAGGGGTGTGCACTCAGACTTATCAGTGTTCCACTAAACACTACCACTATGAACAAAAGTCTACAGACTATGGCTATATGATAGTGTAGATGAGCGGAATGCTGTTTCCTTTAGTTATCCCCACCTATGTTCGGGAAGTCACTCTTCCTGTTATTTTATTTCCTGAGTGTAGGCTGTTTCTTTTTGTCTTCCCTTACTCATCATCCCGTGGTTTGCCGGTTCTTCGCGCGGACTCATGAACCATGTTGGATTTGTTGTTGATAGCAGGTACAAATGGTTCAAATGACTCTGAGCGCTATGGGACTTAACATCTCAGGTCATCAGTCCCCTAGAACTTAGAACTACTTAAACCTAACTAACCTAAGGGCATCACACACATCCATGCCCGAGGCAGGATTCGAACCTGCGACCGTAGCGGTCGCTCGGCTCCAGACTGAAGCGCCTAGAACCGCTCGGCCATCAAGATAGCAGGTACAGCCAGTCTACGAATGAGCTCTTTCAACTGGTTACATTGTTACTGGGTCAGGCTGCAACTCACCGAACAAACAATTGAAAAGCATCCTGTGTTAAACGTAGCTTGTATTTTCTAGAATGCCCAAGTGTCTTCTGTAAAAATCAATTTATTTTAGACGGTTCGTCTTGTACTATGTACTGAGAACAGCTTCAGATATTGAAAGACACCTCTAGGCCATTAAAATGAGTATGGTTTGGTGGATAACAGGCAACTGCCTACTTGCTCATATTACCAAGAAAAATATTTGTCAGAGATTTGATCCATCGCTTATTACAGAGAAAATGGGGAATAGAAAGGAAGATTAGGATTTAACGTCCCATCGACGACTAGCTCATTACAGACGGTGCATAAGCTCGAATTGGGAAAGGAAATCGACGGTGCATTTCCAAAGGAGCCATCGTAGGTTTCGCCTTAAGTGATGTAGAGAAACTGCAGAAACCCTTTTTAAAGAGAAGTGGAGTCCCTCCGAGCCTACACTTGCGTGGTGACCATTACAAAAATTTTAACTGTCATCTTTGGGAAAGAATTAGAATTTATATTAGCAAATCTCAGGATGTGGATCTATGATTTTCTCAAGATATCTGAGGGCGATCATCTGTTAATTTGGTTGCATATGGGAGATGGTACACAGAAACTTTTGTTGTGGAAAAACATCCTCTCCGAGAGTCTGGATGGATGGCAGGGCTGATGTTGGAATTATACTGCTAACAGTGATAGTTCATGCAAAGTTACAAGGATTATTAGTATTAGGGAAGTTACCATTGTTGCTGGGCACCGACAGTGTCTTCTGGGCCAATAGCAGCGGTCTCAATAATGTAATATGACATGGTCGTCGTCAGATTGGTTAATTTGATTATGAAATCAACCGCCCAATTTTCGATTTGTGGGATTTGTTTGTGATTTTTGTGTTTTCAGTTCCTCTGTGCCAGCACGTTGTTTGGCTGTATCTAATTGGAACTGACAGAGCCAGTCAAACATGCTGTGATACAGGGATTTGCTGACCTAGTATTGTGTGCGCTTTTCAGTTGAACTATCTATGGGTGATCAGTTTTCCCTGCTAAAGAGTGCCTTTCACTATTATGCCTCCCTCCACCCATTCCTGAGTGAGTGGAAACCCAAAATTTGGAGGGAAGGACGGTGATTTCAACTGATGGACTCCAGTGCTTTACCACTGCGTCACCTCGCTCGGTCAAAAATCTAAGGGAAAATGACTTCGCTGGTATGGACGCACACCACTGCTTTAAAAAGTAGGTAAGACCTGAGAAGTAATGTCAGACGAATAAGTGGACAACCTGTGATGATATGACTTCATAAACAGTATGAAATTCGATGGATCCTGCATGAAAGACGAGATAGACAGGGAAAAGTGGCATTGTAAGTTACGAATAAATTGATCATATTATAGCATCAAACGTTCATACCAGTTGTGATCGTTGACTACAATATATAGGACACCCTAGCATTGTCTTCTATGCCCGTACAATATCGCACTTTGAAATATTTGCTGGAACATTACCCTCAACAAATTCAAGAATACAACAGTAAAATTGCACGAAACTACCCACAACATTCTATTTCACTGATCCTGTCAGAGTAATAACGTAATTCTTGGTATTGTTAAAGTCATTGTAAACAGTAAGTCACGCCAGGCACAAGTAGTCAAAAGAAAAACAGAAATTCTCTGACTAAAACAAGAAATTCGTTTGCTCCATGCTAAAAAAAAGCCAGCTGAATGCACGCTATATAAAACTCACCTTGAATTAGCTAACCTCATAAATAATCAGCCCATTTCGATAAGATCACACACGGAATCAAGTCATACATACAAACACTAATGAAGCTCAAGACAGAAACACCAAACAGAAAACTGAATCACACCATGAAAAGCACCACACCACTGAGTAAAGAAATTTGTCACCCAGAACAATAGGAAACCCGACTAAAAATACTGAATGCATAATAAAACAAGAAGAGAAGTAGGAAAACCCAAATTTCAGTGCCAACTTGACAAGAAACTGTTAGTAGAAGAAACAAACATATATTCAAGAAGAACAAGACTTATATCACCCATTTTATCGAAAGACTTTCGCCAACTAAACAGAAAACTAAAAGAACATAAAGCAATCATCACCAAGGGAGATAAAGGAAACAACCTAGTACTTACACTCCTGGAAATGGAAAAAAGAACACATTGACACCGGTGTGTCAGACCCACCATACTTGCTCCGGACACTGCGAGAGGGCTGTACAAGCAATGATCACACGCACGGCACAGCGGACACACCAGGAACCGCGGTGTTGGCCGTCGAATGGCGCTAGCTGCGCAGCATTTGTGCACCGCCGCCGTCAGTGTCAGCCAGTTTGCCGTGGCATACGGAGCTCCATCGCAGTCTTTAACACTGGTAGCATGCCGCGACAGCGTGGACGTGAACCGTATGTGCAGTTGACGGACTTTGAGCGAGGGCGTATAGTGGGCATGCGGGAGGCCGGGTGGACGTACCGCCGAATTGCTCAACACGTGGGGCGTGAGGTCTCCACAGTACATCGATGTTGTCGCCAGTGGTCGGCGGAAGGTGCACGTGCCCGTCGACCTGGGACCGGACCGCAGCGACGCACGGATGCACGCCAAGACCGTAGGATCCTACGCAGTGCCGTAGGGGACCGCACCGCCACTTCCCAGCAAATTAGGGACACTGTTGCTCCTGGGGTATCGGCGAGGACCATTCGCAACCGTCTCCATGAAGCTGGGCTACGGTCCCACACACCGTTAGGCCGTCTTCCGCTCACGCCCCAACTTCGTGCAGCCAGCCTCCAGTGGTGTCGCGACAGGCGTGAATGGAGGGGCGAATGGAGACGTGTCGTCTTCAGCGATGAGAGTCGCTTCTGCCTTGGTGCCAATGATGGTCGTATGCGTGTTTGGCGCCGTGCAGGTGAGCGCCACAATCAGGACTGCATACGACCGAGGCACACAGGGCCAACACCCGGCATCATGGTGTGGGGAGCGATCTCCTACACTAGCCGTACACCACTGGTGATCGTCGAGGGGACACTGAATAGTGCACGGTACATCCAAACCGTCATCGAACCCATCGTTCTACCATTCCTAGACCGGCAAGGGAACTTGCTGTTCTAACAGGACAATGCACGTCCGCATGTATCCCGTGCCACCCAACGTGCTCTAGAAGGTGTAAGTCAACTACCCTGGCCAGCAAGATCTCCGGATCTGTCCCCCATTGAGCATGTTTGGGACTGGATGAAGCGTCGTCTCACGCGGTCTGCACGTCCAGCACGAACGCTGGTCCAACTGAGGCGCCAGGTGGAAATGGCATGGCAAGCCGTTCCACAGGACTACATCCAGCATCTCTACGATCGTCTCCATGGGAGAATAGCAGCCTGCATTGCTGCGAAAGGTGGATATACACTGTACTAGTGCCGAGATTGTGCATGCTCTGTTGCCTGTGTCTATGTGCCTGTGGTTCTGTCAGTGTGATCATGTGATGTATCTGACCCCAGGAATGTGTCAATAAAGTTTCCCCTTCCTGGGACAATGAATTCACGGTGTTCTTATTTCAATTTCCAGGAGTGTATGAGTGAAACAGAATACATCAGCAAAACAGTGCCAGGCACTTTATTGTGAACAGCAGAGTAATCACGTAGATGTAGATGAATTCATAGAAGAGACCAACTTCATTAAATTAATCAGTGATCTCATTATGTGGTACCAAAGAAACATACAAAAGCTTCTGAAAGCCCTCAAAATTAGCATCACAAAAATTCAAACAAAATATATGACAGAAAAAGAATCAAAAAGCACCCAAGCTAAGTAGTCCACCAAAAATACACAAATACAGCTGCCTGATTGGACTGGTAATTAACTTGAAAAATGCACCATCTTACCATCTTGCTAGACACACATTTATATATTATTACAGGAATTGTACACTGTCACAAACAATAGGAGCCTACAGACACCAACAAACTGAGAGAAAAGATAAAAAGGCATAAATATACCACCAACAGCAAATTTATATCTTTTGACATCACATCCATGTTCACAAATGTGCCAGTAGGATAAACAATCATCATTATTAAAGAACAACTGCAGAAACAAGGAAACACAACAAAACACACTCACATGGAGCAGAACCCACTCTAAAGATCCTAACAGAACACAACTACTTCGATTTCAACATGGAGATCTATTTACAAGAAGACCAACCAGTGAGATCATCTATCAGTGGTCTACTGCAGACATATTTCTGAACCACGTTGAAAACAAAATATTCAGTGAAATTATACATCTATAGCAATACAAGATTGGGTATTGATACCATTATGTGGCGGCAACATTTATTTGGAAGATGAATCAGACACCCGAATAAAACTACTACACAGTGACATAAACAGTACCCCCAAAATAAAATTCACAATTGAAAAAGAAGCAGACATGAAATTTAATTTCCTAGACATCACCATATACAGAATCAACACTAAACATAATTTTGGAATAGTTATAAAACCTACAGTCAAAAGTACGCCCTTCACAACCAATCCAATCACACACTGACACACAAACATTCAAGTTTCATACACATGCTACACAGGTTTAACAGAAATCCACTGGACAAAATCAACTATATACAGGAACTAAGCACAATACACCAGACAGCAAGAGAGAATGGGTACAACACACAAATAATAAACAAACTGAACAACAAAATAAAAAAGCAAATTAAAAAGGAATAAGCCATACATAAATTACTAGCTATGGCAAAGACCTATGAACACCAACACATGATAAACACAGAGAGCACACGAAACCAGGAACATCTTAAAAAAAAAGAAAAAAGCATTGTGCACTCTAATATAGGGCATAAAGATGTCCACAGGGTGTGGAACATTCTGAAGAAACAAGGACTACAAACATCATTCTGCAGAGAGAACCCAGTACAGAAAAATTTCAATACTAATAACACTTCCACAGACAAATTTCCCAAAGCTGGAATCTACCAGTTAACCTGCAATTAATGTCACTCTGTCTACATAGGCCAAACATTGAGAAATTTTAAAACTAGATATTCTGAGCACTTCAGAGTGTTGAAAAGTAGCAGTACACATTCCACTTTTGCAGATCATCCCACACAAGAAAACCACAACCCAAACAACACTGAGGCTGATCTCAAGATCCTCAGAGAAAGCAATAGTCTCTATCAAAAGGAGAACTAACACAATTAAAAACAATTATACGATGAAAGAAATTATTGAACGAAAATAAAACACTGTGCAACAAAATCACTGTTTGGATTCATGTGTTATACAAAGACACTTCCTCATATGACACATTCAAACACCCTTCTAATATCCAAAAACATCTGGTTCTCAATCCCCTTCCCCCTTTTTCTCACACACACACGCGCACACACACATCACGTAAGTTATCCCCCAGCGGACACACAAAATAGTTCCCACCAAACATCCATAATTAGCGACACACTTAACAGAAACAAAACGATGAGCAAGTAAACGGCGACAATAAAATAGCGCCTCTCTATGAGTATGACATCGTAAGTGCTTGCTCATATCCCGTTTTGTGTAAGAAACGTTTGACAACAGGTGAGAGTGAAATAGAGTGTATACAATCGCAACAGAAAGAGAATACCCACCAGAGATGCACAACTGGACGAAAAACCTAACAACAGTGACAGACATAACTAAAACTCACGAAAATGTATTTTTAAAAAATTAGAATTCCTTTATTACTACTCTTCAAATGATGTGCTTTCAAAACGACAAAAATGCATTAAGACAAGCCGACTTGTAGAATCCACATGCGATGTAATTTTTGGAGAGCAATCGGAACCAATTAAACAAAATGTACCGGCTATAGCATTTAGGCATAAAACAGAAAAACAACCATGAACTTTGTATGCTGTTTTATAGAAATAAATCGAGATCCACAGAGGATGACACATAGGTGTCGAAACCTGTGTAGGTAAATAGAAAAAAATGCTTTGTGTTTCCATAAGACAGAGTTTAAAAGTTCAGATACCCTCAATGGTCGACGTCTAAGGGTACAATCGGCTCACAAATACTGTAAATGTTACACGTATCGTCATGTGATCGTGTTATCGATAGTTTGCACTTATCACTGATAACAACCCTGGTGGTGTCTATTGTCGGGCTGTATAAGTTTCGGAACGTCATTTCACTGAAGTTGAGCTTCCAGCTTTTCCTGATAATGTTTATCTTCGTATTTGACGAAGTCACGAACAAGATCTTAAAATCTGATGAAACAGGCATAAAATGGAATCCGCAAGACAATCTCGAAGATCACGAGCTTGCAGATATTTGTCTCATCTCCAACACCTTGAGGCGATGGCACCGAACATTCATGAACTATTCAAAGAAGTACATCATAAAGATGAAATACATTCAAATACAGAATACAAACAACAATGACTAAAAAGGAATTAGTGTCAATACAGGTGATGAAGATACCAAACGTGAAAAATCTTCGGAGAACTGCGATCGATGTGTAAATCTACAAATCTCAGGATCCTTTCCGCTAGAAATGTATTATCGGATGTTGGGTTGGCTTACTGGTTATGCCAGAATTTTTGGTAACGATTCTTGCTGCCACGTTCCGGTGACCGTTGATAAATGCATTCGACAAAAAAATCACCGATCGCCTTGGTTTTTTTAAATGGTCTCATCTTGGTCCAGAAATGAGTAATCTAACCAGCAAGTTTTAACAGCTGCAGCCTCACAAAACAAATAAAAAGTTTTTATGCGATATATGCCATAGCTTAAATGCATCCACGATCTTGATATAGATGTCCGGGATGGTTGTCTACGTCAGCGTTTTGTGCACAAGACTTTCCAGCCAAATTCTGTAGTAAGCGTTTTGCATGTCGAGGAAAACCGCTGGCGTCTACACGGTGGAGTTAAAGCCCTTGCTGACGTTTTCTGTGATCCTAAGAACTTTTAGTACGGCCGACAGGTGGGAAGCGAAACCTAACTGGACGTATTGTCCCGACCGCTGCCAGAGGCTAGGAAATGCGGTGGAGGATCAAAGATTCTAAGAACTTCGCCATGGTATTCAGAAGACAAATGGGCCTATTATGGGTAGGGACTGTAGGATCCTTCGAGGGCTTGGGAATGGCAATTAGTCTGGCTTGCTTCAACTATGGAGAGGGGGGGGGGGGGGGGCACGGCCAGTTGTGAGACAGTGGTTCAGAATGTTGGTGAATAAAACCAGTGGCTTGGGCGGGAGCCGACGGAGGTGTTCATTTAAGATGCTCTCCAAGCCGGGAGCCGACTGCCCTCGCTTCCACCGGAGGATCCGTTGGACTTCTGCCGGTGATGTAAGGTGAGGGGCAGTAAGAGGTGGTCTGTGTCTAAGAGCGGTAGTGCATCATGGAGTTCACCAGGCGTAAGATCCTGAGCCAGCATTTGATTCTGCCGACTAGAGTTCCCACGACACAGAGGGCGTCATAGTTAAGCCATCTACCGTGTAGATGGGAAGGTTGGTCTTCACTGCGGAGCGCCTCAGGACCCGGGCAATAGCCCATTCTGACTTATTTTGGAGAAGAAAGGCGGACATATTGTCCTCCCGTTGTTCTGTTTTCCAATCGGAGAGGCGGCGGCAGAATTCACTTTGTAAATTTGCTCTTTTTTTTTTTCATAGGTTCATATATCATTGTATTGCACACGTTGAAGGTGTGGCGGTGGGACTAGAAGTCCCGTACCACCCTTCCACGGTGTAACTTCAAGTTTGCCGGTAAGACGCTACACAACTGCAGAGCTAGTTAGAGTTGTGGCCGTATCAAGGAGTACACAGAATGAGTGGCCATATGAAAACACACATTATTAGTGGCCGTACCAGGGATGCTGTTAGCCATGGTCCGATCCGAGTCCTCGAGGATTGGTAAGTTTTTGGTTCACATTGCTACTTTTATACCAAAAATTGGCGAGAAGACGCATTCGCAAGGCCACAGCTACATGAGCGACCACTGTCGAGTTACGCGCCCTCTTCCAATACTGTTCCACTCATGGCGCGCGGGCTCATGCGTAATGTGACACTACATGCGCAAGCTCTCTCTCTCTCTCTCTCTCTCTCTCTCTCCCTCCCTCCCTCTCTCTCTCTCTCTCTCTCTCTCTGACTGTGCAATCGTGAAGTTAAAATTCAGATCGCAAAATTAATGAAATCAAACGCCGCTAGACGTGTAATCGGTGATAAAACGTTTTCTTTTTTGAAGAAATTAAACAAATCACCGTGTCGCTTGCCTTTTCTAACTAAAAGCCGCCATCACGATTAATAAGATCTCGTGCTAAATGTATTTCCACCGATTCCTTAATAACTGAATCCCAGAAGGATCTCGTCGAGGCCAAGACTTCCGTGGCAGAGTAATCCATGGAATACCCTGTACAGATAGAATACTCAGTTATGGCTGAATTACTGAATTGCTAAGGACGAGCGTGGCCATCATGTTCAACGCATCTTTCACGCACTGTGCGCGTTGTGTGACCAGTATAAGCTTTGCCACAGTGGCAAGGTATTCTGTGGATTCCAGCCTTCCGCAATCCCAGATCGTCTTTTGCCGAACTGAGAACAGTACACTTCTCTGTAGGAACGCCCAGGACTTGAACCGTTCCTTCTCCTCTTGATTTCGTGGGTGGTCACGTTTCTTCTTCCTTAAAGCTGTGCTGATCTAATGTGGAGAATATTCATAATCTATGAGCACTGATTGTAGGTGTTCCATATCCTTTGCAAGGCTGTTTCTATCAGACACAACATGTGCCCGGTGCACCAACGTTCAAAGGACACCCATAGTTTGTGATGGGTGGTAGCAGCTAGACGCCTGCAAATACAGGTCTGTATGCGAGGGCCTAAGACAAACGGAGTGTCTCTATGATACATCCAGTTTCCGTCTGATCAAGACGTCCAGAAATGGCAGCCAGCCACTCTTCTTCACTTCCATCGTAAATTTGATACTTTCGTGGATAGAATACAGATGCTGTAAAAAGCGTGATAATTCTTCTTCACCGTGGGGCCACCCTACAAAAGTACCATCCACGTATCACCTGAACACTTTTGGTTTAAGTTCTGCCGAATCAAGTGCCCTCTCCTCAAAGTCTTCCATAAAAAAGTTCTGTACCAGGGGGGAGATAGATCTACCCATGGTACCACCATCAGTTTGCTCAAAATATACACTGTTGAATGAAAAGTATGTTGAGGAAAGGGCATGATGAAATAGCTCTGTTATATCAGCTTTGAAGTTACTACTGATGAGAGCGCATTCCGACAGAGAACCCGCATGTAGTATCACAGTACACAGGCGCCTGCGTGCCATAGGCGAAACAATATTCGAAGAGGGCGCGTAACTCGACTGAGGTCGCCCATGTCGCGGCTACCTTTGTGCATTCGTTCGCGCCAATTTTTGGTGTAAAGGTAGCGATGAGAACTACCAATCTCCGATGCAAAACACTCGCCTGAGTATGGCTGAATGGCTGTCAGTCGAAATATCGTGGCACGAAGTCAACGTTATCCGGCTGCTATCCCGAAATTTCGTGGAATACCCTTTACACCGGGAAAATTTCAAGAATGAAACCTGCAGAAGATCAACGCTTGGTGCAGGGACTACCATTTGAACCTGAACGTAAATAAATGTAACACATTGCACACATATAGGCCGATTATTGTTCGATTACACGATTGGTTGTCAGTCACTGGGGAATTGCTACAACCGTTAAATATCTACGAGTATTGTGTACGGAGTTATTTCATGTAGCACAAGCACACAAAACTAGTCGTAGGAAAGGAAGACTAACCGAGATTCTTTGGAAAAATTCCAAGAAAATGGGTTCACCCTCGAAAAGGGTAGAATACAAAACCCTCATTCGAACGGTTCTTAAATATTGCACTACAGCCTGGGACCCCTACCAGGTAAGTTTGGTGGATAGAGATACAGAAGGTATAATGAAGAGCAACATATTTCGTCAGAGATTCGTTTGGTAATCACTTACGGCAAATGCTGGCATAGTTCTTTTGAAAAGACGCGACCGATTTCCTTGTCCAAGCTTAGCTTGCGCTTCGTCGAGGACGGGACGTTAACCTGTAATTTTCCTTCCACTTCCTTAGATTCTGGTAAATTTCGTTTTATTTGACAACCCATTATTCTTAAACTACCATCATTAAACCTAACGCTCCCATCGCCAGACACTATATGACGCCTTCATCCCTCTAGTTGTATATTTCGTCTTCAGGTTTCATTTTTTCTAGAAATCATTTCTGTAAAATTACGTCAGGCAGACAGAATGGTCAACGACAATATTTATGCCGTAGGCGTTTTGAGTATTCAAAACTACTAACCAATTTTAAAATGCTCGTATAGCCTCGTGTCCAGTACACAGTCTCTGTCCAAAGTAGTGTGACGTAGTTTCGGTCCCAAAGACCAATAAAATGAAAGCCTGAAGCACGTCAGTCAACTGGTTTGACAGCACCCTTCGTACTGATAATGTTGTACGCCTTTGGCGGGTTTTCCGATAGTGCCCATCATGCAGCTCACTCTCCAACATCAAAGTCGGTTCGCTTGATACATGTCGAATGATTCTATGTCAGTAAGGGTAAACATTATTAGCAAGTAGATACACGCGTTTGCTTTGGTGGCTGCCTTCAGCCTGGAGTTTCAGTACAACTGAAATGGTGGGAAATTTATAAAAGTGCTTGTGATATATCATTGCGTATGCTACAACTGTTTGTTTCTACATTCAACAATAGCGGCTCACTGAATATATTTAAAAACGATGCACCTAGGAGAATTCCGTGTGATGCCTGTAACATTTTTCTTTTAATTTTTCCTTGGCTAGCTTAGTGGGTAGTCTTACATGTCGAGTGACAAAAATCGTGGGATAGCGATAAGCACGTGAGCCGGCCGCGGTGGTCTCGCGGTTCTAGGCGCACAGTCCGGAACCGTGCGACTGCTACGGTCGCAGGTTCGAATCCTGCCTCGGGCATGGATGTTTGTGATGTCCTTAGGTTAGTTAGGTTTAAGTAGTTCTAAGTTCTAGGGGACTAATGACCACAGCAGTTGAGTCCCATAGTGCTCAGAGCCATTTGAACCATTTGATAAGCACGTGTACAGATGGCGGTGGTAACGCGTACACAAGGTATGAAAAGGCAGTGCACTGACAGAGCCGTCTTCTGTACTCAGGTGATCCATGTCAAAAGGTTTCCGGTGTGATTATGGCCGCAAGACGGGAATTAAAAGACTTTGAACGCGGAATAGTGGTTGTAACAACACGCATGGGACATTCCTTTTTGGAAGTCGCTAGGGAATTCAGTATACCGAGATCCACAGTGTCAGAGTGTGCCGAGAATATTACATTGCGGGCATTACCTTTCACCACGGAAACGCAGTGGCCGACCGCCTTCACTTAACGACTGAGAGCAGCGGCGGTTGTGTACAGTTGGCACTGCTAACAGACAAGCAACACAGCGTGAAATAACCGCAGAAATCAATGTTGGACGTACGACGAACGTCTCCGTTAGGACTGTGCGGCGAAATTTGGCGTTAATGGTCTATTGCAGCAGACAACCGATGCAAGTGCCTTTGGTAACAGCACGACATCGTCTGCAACGCCTCTCCTAGTCTCGTGATCATATCGGTTGGACCCTAGACGACTAGAAAACCGGGACCTGGTCAGATGAGCCTCGATGTCAATTGCCAAGAGCTGATAGTAGGGTTCGAGTGTGACGCAGATCGCACGGAGCTACAGACCCATGTTGTCAATAAGGCACCATGTACGCTGATGATGGCTCCATAATGGTATGGGGTGTGTTTACACGAAATGGACTGGGTCCTCTGGTCCAACTGAACCGATCATTTACTGGAAATGGGTCTGTTCAGCTACTTGGAGACCATTCCCAGATATTCATTTTCATGGTTGACATTGGGCCATGCCACCGGGCCACAGTCGTTCGTGATTGCCTTGAAGATCGTTCTGGGCATTTCGAGTGAACATTTGGCCACCCATCGAACATTTATGAGACATAATCGAGAGGTCAGTTCGTGCACAAAAACCTGCACTGGCAACACTTTCGCAATTGTGGATAGCTATAGGAGCAGCATGGGTCAACATTTCTGCAGGGGCATCCAATGACTTGTTGAGTTGCAGCACTATGCCGGGCAGAAGGAGGTCCGACACGATATTAAGAGGTATCCCACGGATTTTGTCAGTTATTGATGCACTGATCCTTGATTTTCGGAAGGGGCAGGGGAGGGCTGGCAGCTGCACAGTCCACAGCTCTTCAGTCAATTGGCTTTACAAAAATATAGAAGGGTGATTACATAAAAAGTGGGGATAAAAAGAGGGTCGTAAAAACACAGTAAATGGAGATGATGGGAGTTAAAATATACACTAAGATGGGCACATGCACTGGGGGACAGTTAAAAAGTCGACATAATGTTAAAAGAACACAGCTGGCAAATCAAAGTGCACTTAAAAAAACACTGGAGGAAAACCCAAGCTAAAAGTCAGCCACAGGATAAAAATTACACACACCATGACACTTAAAAATCCACTGGAAACGACGGAGCACTCATGAAGAATGAGTAGGGTAGGAGTGAGGTGGATAGGACGGCCATAAATGGTTAGGTAGAAATCATGGAGATGGAAGGAGCGGGTGGTGCAGACTGTGAGGATCGCCTGGGTCTTGGAGGGGTTGATACCAAAACACCACTGGTTGCACTAAGTGGAAAACTGGTCAAGGTGGATTTGGAGGGTACGTTGGGACTGTTGAAGGATAGGATAAAGAAGGGCTAGGAAGGCAGTGACATCAGCAAATTGGAGGAGAGGCGGGAGAGGTTTGGGCATATCAGCAGTGTACAGGACATAGAAGAAAGGATGGAGCCTTCGGGCATGCCGACGGAGGGATAGAAGGTACTGGAGTTGGAATTCTGGATAGTCACATAGGAGGGACGACAGGAGAGGAAGGAAGCAACGAGACAGACGAAATTTATAGGGAGAGCATAGGTCTGGAGTTAGAAGAGGAGCCCGGGAAGCCAGACACAGTCGTAGGTGTTCTTGAGATCAAGGGAAACAAAGATAGCGGAGCAACGGGAGTTAAGTTGGAGAGAAAGAAGATTGGTTAGGTTAAGGAACTGGTCGTCGGCTGAGAAGGATGCCAGAAGCCACACTGGTAAGGAGGTGGTGCTGGTTAAGTGGCGGTGATTATGGTGGGAGAGGATGGTCTTGAAGACCTTACTAAACACAGAAGTGAGGCAGATGGGACGATAGGAAGAGGTATAAGAGGGGGATTTGTTGGGTTTATGGAACAGCAGGACACAGGAAGTCTTCCACAGGTCGGGGTAAAAGCCAGCGGAGAGGTGGACATTGTAGAGGGTAGCAAGGACAGCCAGGAAGGATGGGGGGGGGGGGGGAGGGATTTCTTGAGGTGGCAGTAGGTGACGCCATCATGACCAGCGGCGGTGATGCGTTTGGAGCGGAGGACGAGTGTGATGTCATGTGCAGTGATGGGAGTGTTGATGTCTGAGGGGAGTAACCAATCCAAGTACTGGAAGCTAGGGGCAAGCAGTGGGACAGAGGTGTCAGTGCAGTCAAGGATGGTAGGGAAGAGGGAGCAATCAAAATGGGAATCGTCAGGAATGGAGAAGACCTCAGAGAAGTAGGAAGCAAAATGGTTAGCCTTACTGAGGTTGTCAGGGAAGGGGCAATCGTCGTGGAGGATAGGGTAATGCGGGGTAGGATGGCTACCAGTAAGGCAGTGGAAGGCTGACTGGTACTTGGAGGAGTTGACTGGGTGGGTGGAGTTGAGGTGCGTGCATGTCTGGTGCCAGTCCCGACGTTTCTTTGCTGTAAGGAGGTTCCGGATGCGTCGCTGTAATTGCCAGTGGCAGATGAGTGTATCACGGTCATGGGTGTAGAGGAAGGAGCGGTAGAGCCTGCGGGATTCATGAAGAAGGAGGACAGCCTGTGGAGGAAGCGTAGGGCGGTGAAGGTGGATGAGTTTGGTAGGGACATGGGCTTCCACAGCGTCAGTGATTATTTTCTGAAGGAAGGAAGAGGCATGGGTGATGTCAGCGATACGGTGAAAAGTGAGGGACTGGCTTTCGACCTGTGAGGCAATGGATTCCCAGTAGGCATGCCAGTCGGCGCGGCCGTAGTTATGGATGGACTCTGGAGGGGCAACTGGGTCACTACCAACAGGATCGAGGACGTCCACAGCTATAGGACCAAGGAGGTTGGGGGAAGCGAGGATAACATTGGGGGTGGAGTTACTTTCAGGACGGGTGTGTTGTGGGAGAGGAACAAGGTCACCATG
Source organism: Schistocerca nitens (assembly GCF_023898315.1). Lineage (NCBI taxonomy): Eukaryota > Metazoa > Arthropoda > Insecta > Orthoptera > Acrididae > Schistocerca > Schistocerca nitens. The sequence goes on from NC_064616.1 coordinate 317,490,170, forward strand.
GAGGATGGCAAGGAACTGATGCCACAACCGAAGGGTGGCAGGGTCACGGCTGTGGATGTTGAGGTCAGCGGCAATCACATAGGTGGAGAAGGTACAGTCAACATGGGAAATAAAGTCTGAGGGGAGAGGACCTGCGGGATGGATATAGATAGTGGCACAGGTGATGGTGAGGGATGGAAAAAAGATACTGAGGAGAAGGTGTTCACTTGGGTCATTGAGGAGGGATTGTGGCGGGCCAGGGCGATGCTTGAGGTGGCCAGCAGCGACCCCACCGCGGGCGAGAGAAGGGGATTGTCGGTGCGGTGAAGGAGGTAGGGAGAGTTGCGGACAACATGGTGAGGTTGGAGGAAGGTTAACATTTGCCCTCTGTCAAAGTCTGTTTTGTTAGAGGATTACCCCAGTCGCTGCCTGTATCATCCCTTCAGCGATTCCCTCAGCGCCACCAGAGTGAAGAGAGACTTCGTGACTTTTGGTGAATATACGAGGGGAGTTCAATAAGTAATGCAACACATTTTTTCTCGGCTAATTTCGCTTTACAAAAAGCTACGTATCGACGTAGATGTGGATTTAATGTGGAATATAATGTTATATTATGCGTTCTGTTTTTTTAGTCAGGTTTTCTATTGTTTTGGGTCACAAATTTCTTTACTCAGTGGTGTGGTGCTTTTCATGGTGTGATTCAGTTTTCTGTTCGGTGTTTCTTTCTTGAGCTTCATTAGTGTTTCTGTGTTAACTCTCTCAATCATTCAGCCATCGGTATCATCCTGAGTTAAGTAGAATGGAACTGCAGCCTAGTACTGAAATACCTCGGCAGTAAATACTTCACAATGACAACAAATTCCTCTCTAGTTTGTTTCCATTATGTAGAGAAGGTCTGGCTGCAGCTCCTGTTGATTAATCGAAATAAAATAAAAAAATCTGTAACGTTGCATAGTGTATTCCGAACCTTTAGGGCCAATATTAAGCAGATGGTGAAGAAAATTAACCTGCCTATTTGAGAGAAGCAACTAACGCGTGGAAATTAGGTTAATTTTTTATTGCGGTACATGACATACGTAAACAACATAAACGCATAGCACGTGTTCATAGTGGTGACTGCCTGTCTCAGTCTGTGCATCACAACACAAACGATTGACAGAACTAAACTCTGTTTTCGTAGTAATTTGACCGCATTGCCTGCACGTTACAGGAATGTAATTGTTGATCTACGAGTATTCTCCACTCTACATCCTTCGATACGTGCACTTCACAGGCGAATTTACTGATGCTTGTAGGCGAATCTTCTCCCACACGATTCGTGGTAAAGCTACGTTTTAATTTGTTTCCTAAGAGGGTGTTAATATCCGTCAGAATTTGGAACGCAGCTAGAAAGGGAATCTCATACTGATGATGACGGATAGTGTTTAAGACTACGAGTAAAGAATATGGCCGGCTGGGTGGCCGAGCGGTTCTAGGCGCTACAGTCTGTAACCGCCCGGCCGCTACGGTCGCAGGTTCGAATCCTACCTCGGGCATGGATGTGTGTGATGTCCTTAGGTTAGTTAGGTTTAAGTAGTTCTATGTTCTAGGGGACTGAAGACCTTAGAAATTAAGTCCCATAGTGCTCAGAGCCTCTTTTTTTTTAAAAAAAAAAGAGTATAAGGGAGACTACAGTCGACCGTTCTCTGAAACATTCGGAGCTGAGAGCGCGTTTTCCGGCAGGAGACACTGTCTTACTGTTTCGTTCAAAAATGCCCGAGAAATACCGTTTTCGCGTTTTTATACGAGGCGAAGGGAATCGTTGCTCAGGTTTCGTGTGGAACAGTCGTATTCAGTCGAGCAGAACTCAAAAAAATGCGTATAGTTTGCATACGTTGATGAAATTTGTCTGTGAGTGATTAATCGGTTTATTCGCGGTTGCTGCGCATATTTACGCACGAGATCAATGGACAAATCAGTGTCGCTATCTTAGCCAGTAGCATCCGTTCAAAAAATGGCTCTGAGCACTATGGGACTCAACATCTTAGGTCATAAGTCCCCTAGAACTTAGAACTACTTAAACCTAACTAACCTAAGGACATCACACACACCCATGCCCGAGGCAGGATTCGAACCTGCGACCGTAGCAGCCCCGCGGTTCCGGACTGCAGCGCCAGAACCGCTAGACCACCGCGGCCGGCAGTAGCATCCGTTGATGGGCTATATTTTTACTTGAACAATTGTTAAGGTTACCGTGTACTTTTATAACGTGGTAGTTTACTTTGGGAAAACAATACAGCAATGACAAACTTCAGTGTGAATGTGCAACTGAATTTAAATGCTACTATGAGATTGTTTGAGTCTGGCCATAGTTAGGAAGTGTGTTACATACGAACTCAATGCAAGAAATAAATAGCATGAACTGTTAACCTTCCAAAGCAAATTTTTCAGTTAAATTGAAGAACTGATGACTTTAATATTCATAAGGAAAAGAGACACGTCTCCGTTTAAGCAACATTTTCATGTTTCGTACGATGCCTGTTCTTGCCCATGTCTGACCGCAAAAAAAAAAAAGAAGAAAAAAATAGTTAAGAATCAGCAAAATATAGCAGGAGAGAGCTTACAGGAAGATTAAAATTTCCCTTGCAACGTGTAGTTTTCTTAGGCTCACTCGGCTGTTGGCATTTCAGCTAGCTTTGCCGTGCCAGTAGTGGCTGCCGCAATGTGGCACTCACCATTTGGAGTTTCTCTTCCGTCTGCCCAGCCACCAGCACACTTGTGGGTGACGGCAACATTCCTTTCGCAGTGACTCACAAGTGCGTGACAGTTCATTTTAAAAACGTCGGAGATAAGCAGAGTTATTCCGCGGTATTTTAAACTCTGTCATCGCTTGCACAATGGGCATGCTGACGTATCTCAGGTAGCCTCCTGAGTGTCACTATATGAGGCCATCGCGAAATGCTAAATATCGCACTTGTCGACTTGACGCTAAGCACGCGTCACTAGTTGCAGGAGGTAGCAGTGACTGAATGAGCGTTTCACCACACTTGCTCGGAACACTTAACTATGCTTTACGACTGTATTGTAGGCGATAGTATCATACTGAGAATCGGACCAGATTTGTGTCTGGATACAGCACTTTCGAGGAGACAGGACTCAATATGTTATTCTTAAGGAGAAAAAAGTCGACAGATCGAAATTTAGTTTCCGTAGTACACCAAGGAAGTATTATAGGACCGATACTGTTTACGAGGTACAGGATGTAACAAAAAGGTAAGTTTCACCGTTGAGCTCGGATGGAAGAACAAGAGGCACTAACAAACAGTCACCGACAATGCCGGCTCAAAAGTTGACAGAAAATCTTTTTTTATGCGGTGATTCTCCAGGGTACATCATCGCATTAGGGATTCAATGCAACGGTGGATTGCCGCATGTATCTTTGTTAATAGAGGGCATTTTGAACATTTCATTTAGGAAAGTTTGTCGGCCGCGGTGGTCTAGCGGTTCTAGGCGCGCAGTCCGGAACCGCGCGACTGCTACGGTCGCAGGTTCGAATCCTGCCTCGGGCATGGATGTGTGTGATGTCCTTATGTTAGTTAGGTATAATTAGTTCTAAGTTCTAGGCGACTGATGACCTGAGAAGTTAAGTCGCATAGTGCTCAGAGCCATTTGAACCATTTAGGAAAGTTTGATATTGTAACCAACACGGTATTTTCAGCACTTCCTATGATGAAACGTTTCATGTAATGCTGGTATGCACTGTTTCTGTGCGTTTCCCACAATTAATGTAATTACGATGAGCAGTAACATGTAACATATTTTCTTGGCTTACGTGTGAGGAATGTTTCCTGAAAGTTTGGCCATAACTTCTTTTTACTACATACACATATATAAGCAAGTAAATATGTTACATGGACAAGGGCGCGGAAGCGCTTTATTTCGATGTTGGAGCTCATTTTCTACTGCTCATCGTAATTACATTAATTGTCGGAAACGCACAGAAACAGAACGTACCAGAATTACATGAAACGTTTTATTACAGGAAGTGCTCAAAATATCGTGTTGATATGTACAAGGTGGTCCATTGATAGTGACCGTGTCAAATATCTCACGAAATAAGCATCAAACGGAAAAAATACAAAGAAGAGGGAAACCAGATGGCGCTATGGTTGGCGCGCTAGATGGCGCTGCCATAGGTCAAACGGATATCAACTGCGTTTTTTTAAATAGGAACTCCCATTTTTATTACATATTCGTGTAGTACGTAAAGAAATATGAATGTTTTAGTTGGACCACTTTTTACGCTTTGTGATAGATGGCGCTGTAATGGTCACAAACGTATAAGTACGTGGCATCACGTGACATTCCGCCGGTGCGGACGGTATTTGCTTCATGATACATTACCCGTATTAAAATGGACCGTTTACCAATTGCGGAAAAGGTCTATATCGTGTAGATGTATAGCTATTGTCATCAAAATGCCCAACGGGCGTGTGCTATGTATGCTGCTCGGTATCCTGTATGACATCATCCAAGTGTCCGGACCGTTCGCCGGATAGTTACGTTATTTAAGGGAACAGGAAGTGTTCAGCCACATGTGAAACGTCAACCACGACCTGCAGCAAATGGTGATGCCTAAGTAGGTGTTTTAGCAGCTGTCGCGGCTAATCAGCACATCAGTAGCAGACAAATTGCGCGAGAATCGGGAATCTCAAAAACGTCGGTGTTGAGAATGCTACATCAACATCGATTGCACCCGTATCATATTTCTATGCACCAGAAATTGCATGGCGACTACTTTGAACGTCATGTACAGTTCTTCCACTGGGCACAAGAGAAATTTTTTTGAGAAACATGAGCCACAAAATTCCGAAGAAAAAATGGTTCAAATGGCTCTGAGCACTATGGGACTTAACTTCTGGGGTCATCAGTCCCCTAGAACTTAGAACTACTTAAACCGAACTAACCTAAGGACATCACACACATCCATGCCCGAGGCAGGATTCGAACCTGCGACCGTGGCGGTCGCGCGGTCCCAGACTGTAGCCCCTAGAACCGCTCGGCCACTCAGGCCGGCAAAATTACGAAGATTTTCAAGAGTCTAAAAGTGCGAGAATCATCGCACAATCAGTTTAACAGCTCATGCATCCAAGTTGTTGACAAGAATAATATACAGAAGAATGGAAAAGAAAATTGAGGATCTGTTAGATGACAATCACTTAGCTTTAGTAAAGGTAAAGGCACCAGATAGGCAGTTCTGAAGAGAAGGGAAGACATGTTCATAGGATCTGTCGACCTAGAAACAGTGTTCGACAATGTAATGTGGTGCAAGATGTTCGACATTCTGAGAAAAATAAGGGTAACTGTAGGGAAAGACGGGTGATACACAATATGAACAAGAACCATGAGGGGACAGTAAGAGTGGAAAACAAAGAACGAAACGCTTGGATTAAAAAGGGTGTAAGACAAGGATATAGGCCTTCGCCATTACTATCCAACCTATATATCGGAGAAGAAATGACGGAAAGAGAGGAAACGTTCAAGAGTGGGATAAAAATTCAGGATGAAACGATATCAGTGATAAGATTCGCTGATGATATTGCTACCCTAAGTGAAAATAAAGAGGAATTACGGGATCTGTTGAATGGAATGAACAGTCTAGTGAGTACAGGATATGGGGTGAGAGTAAATCGAAGAAAGACGAAAGTAATGAGACGTAGCAGAAATGAGAACAGCGAGATATTTAACATTAGAATTGTGGATCACGAAATAGACGAGGTTAGGGAGTTCTGCAACAAGGCTGCAAAATAACCCATGACGGACGGAGCATGGAGGACATAAAAAGCACGCTAGCACTGGACGAGAGAAGTCTACTAGTATCTAACATAGGCCTTAATTTGAGGAAAAAATTTCTGAGAATGTACGTTTGGAGCACAGCTTTGTATGGTAGTGAAACATGGACTGTGGGAAAACCGGAACAGAAGAGAATCTAAGCGTTTGAGATGTGGTGCTCCAGAAGAATGTTGAAAATTAGGTGGACTGATAAGGTAAGGAATGAAGAGGTTCTCCGCAGAATCGGCGAGGCAACGAATATTGGAAAACATTGACAAGAAGAAGAGACAGGATGATAGGACATCTGTTATGAGATCGGCGAATAAGTTCCATGGTACTTGAGGCAGTGGTAGAGGGTGAAATTGTAGAGGACGACAGAGACTAGAATGCAACCAGCAAATTATTGAGGACATAGGTTGCAGTTGCTACTCTGAGATGAAAAGGTTGGCACAGAAGAGGAATTCACGGCGGGCCGCATCAAACCTGTCCGAAGACTGATTTACTAAAAAAAAATATATAAATGATCTAGTGGATAAGCTTTCGCAGACGATGCTGTTGTCCATAGCCATGTTGCAACGCCAGAAGACTGTAGCGAACTGCAGAAAACCTGCGGAGGATCAATACATGTACAGGGATTGACAGTGGATCATGAATTTAAATAAATATAACAGACTGCCCGTAAATACATGAAAAGATCCATTACACTTCGATTACGCGAAGGGCGAAAAATGATTGGGAACAGTAGCTACCGTAAAATACCTAGGAGTAACCACCTGGAACAACCTAAAATGGAATGACTACACAAAACAACTTGTAGCAAAAGCAGATTCCAGACTATGATTCGGTGGAACAGGCCAAGGAAATGTAATTCATACTCGACAGAAGTGGTGTACAAAACACTTGTTCGACCGATTCATCAGTCTGAGACAATTACAAGGTTGCGTTAATAGAAGAGATAAAAAGAGATCCAACGAAGAGTGGCACGTTTCGCAAAGGGGCGTTTACTTGGCGCGAGAACGTCACAGAGATAATCAACAACTACAGTGGCAGTCGCTACAAGATAGACGTATTGTATTAAGGAGAAGGTTACCGATTAAATGCCGTGAGCGTACGTTCCGAGAACATATTACTACCTTATACATATATGTAGGGAAATGACTACGACCAGAAAATCGGAGAAATTAGAGCTCATACGGAAGTTTACCGACAGTCTTTATTCCCACGCACCATTCACGAATGTAGCAGAAGTACCCTCCGCCAACACACCGTAAGGTGGCTTGCGGAGTATAGATGTAGATATGGATGTAAAGTACAGGCACTCTAAAGTGTCTCCATTTAGTTTTGTTTCACGTCTCCCATATCCTAAGAACGCTTCCCTTTTATGTGACTTCTAATAAGGAACAATACAAAGTCGCATAAGCATAGATCTATTGCGTGTGGTGGTAGAAAAATCGTTCCCATCTTTTCGGCTGGAAACTTCCAGGTATTCTGTGTTGCATGGCTGAGAGTGTTGTTATGGAGGACCCAGTTGTCTGCTTTCCGGAAGGCAGGCAATTCTTTCTGCAGTACCACGCCATCCGTTGTAGCACTTGCAGGTGATAATGCTTGGTAACTCACGTACCTTGCGGAACAAATCTGCTGGGGTATCCCCTTCATGTCGAATAAACAAACCTACGTTGTTTTCATATTTGCACTCACCTGATTTCATAACTTTATTCCTGGTGAATAAAGCAATCTTCTACTGGCTCGATTGTTTCTTTATGTCTGAATCATGCCTGTCCAGCTCAAGCTGTTGATTTCGCTGCAGGAAACATAACTTGCGTACCAGTGTTTTAGAGACAGTTCCAGCGTTTAAGGGAAAAAGGACAACTTGCACCGCACTGTAGCGACCGAGTACAACGAACTGCACTCACTTCCGACATGTAAGAAGCAGTATTTGCTCACGCGTGTGAGGAGCAATCATCTGATGCCTGCATAGAAGCTGAACGGCGCCACTATGAAGAGTTCTTCAGAGTGAATGTAGCAACTTGTGCCAGCTGAGTAGATAAATAAATAAAAAAATGTGTCCACTTGCATGTCTATCAGAGTCATCAGACAAAGGATAAATTTGAAATATTCTCATGTTCGCTTACACCTCTGCAGTTGAAAATGGTTCAAATGGCTCTGAGCACAATGGGACTTAATATCTGATGTCATCAGTCCCCTAGAGTTAGAACTACTTAAACCTAACTAAGCTAAGGACATTACACACATCCATACCCGAGGCAGGATTCGAGCCTGCGACCGTAGCAGCAGCGCGGTTCTCGACTGAAGCGCCTAGAACCGCTCGGCCACACCGGCCGGCCTCTGCAGTCGTTTCTGGACTATAGTGAACTAGCTCAGATTGATTCATTTTCTCTTCTCCGTTATTCTTGAAAGTTTAGACACCACATTAACGTGACCACCTGTCAAAAACCGAAAAAACCTTCTTTTGCAATGGGGCCGCTGAGAGACGTGCTAGAAGAGAGCCACTGAGATTGTGGAAGAAACCGGCAGCGACGTGGAGCCATGCTGACTCCAGTGCCGTGGCCAGCTGCGCTAGGTTTCTCGGTTGAGGATCCATGGGGCATACAACCCGATTGAGGTGGTCCCACAGATTCTCAATTGGGTTTACTCTGGGGAGTTCGGTGGCCAGGGGAGTACGATAAACTCATTGGTGCTCTTCGAACCACGCACGTACACCACGAGGTGTATGACACGTTGCATCATTCTGCTGATAGATGCCATCGTGGTGAGGAAAAACATTATGCATGAAGAGCTGTGAATCGTCCCCAGGGATACATGCATACTTGTGTTGACCCATTGTACCTTCCATAACGACCGAATTACCCAGGGAATGGCACGGAAATATTCTCCAGATTATAACGCTTCCTCCTCCGGCCTGGACCCTTCTACATCTACATCTACGTGATTACTCTGCTATTCAAAATAAAGTGCCTGGCAGAGGGTTCAATGAAACACCTTCAAGATGTCTCTCTACCGTTCCACTCTCGAACGGCATGCGGTAAAAACGAGCAGTTAAATTTTCCTGTGCGAGCCCTGATTTCTCTTATTCTATCGTGACGATCATTTCTCCCTATGTAGGTGCGTCCCAACAGAATGTTTTCGCAATCGGAGGAGAAAACTGGTGATTGAAATTTCATGAGAAGATCCCGTCGCAACGAAAAACGCCTTTGTTTTAATTATTGCCACTCCAATTCACATATCATGTCTGTGACACTATCTCCCCTATTTCGTGATAATACAAAATGAGCTGCCCTTCTTTGTACTTTTTCGATGTCGTCCGTCAGTCCCACCTGATGAGGATCCCACACCGCACAGCAATATTCCAGAATAGGGCGGACAAGCGTGGTGTAAGCAGTCTCTTTAGTAGACCTGTTGCACCTTCTAAGTGTTCTGCCAATGAACCGCAGTCTTTGGTTGGCTCTACCCACAATATTATCTGTGTCATCGTTCCAATTTAGGTTATTTGTAATTGCAATCCCTAAGTATTTAGTTGAATTTACAGCCTTCAGATTTGTGTGACTTATCCCGTAATCGAAATTTAGCTGATTTCTTTTAGTACTCATGTGAATAACTTCACACTTTTCCTTATTCAGCGTCAATTGCCACTTTTCGCACCATACATATATCTAATCTAAATCATTTTGCAAGTCGTTTTGATCATCTGATGACTTTACAAGACGGTAAATGACAGCATCGTCTGCAAACAATCTAAGACGGCTACTCAGATTGTCTCCTATGTCGTTAATATAGATCAGGAACAATAGAGAGCCTATAACATTTCCTTGGGGAACGCCGGATATTACTTCTGCTTTACTCGATGACTTTACGTATATTACTACGAACTGTGACCTTTCTGATAGGAAATCACGAATCCAGTCGCACAATTGAGGCGATACTCCGTAGGGACGCGGTTTGGTTAGAAGACGCTTGTGAGGAACGGTATCAAAAGCATTCTGGAAATCTATAAATATGGAATCAATTTGACATCCCCTGTCGATAGCACTTATTACTTCATGAGTATAAAGAGCTAGTTGTGTTTCACAAGAGCGATATTTTCTGAAACCGTGCTGACTATGTGTCAATAAATCGTTTCCTTCGAGGTACTTCATAATGTTCGAAAACAGTATATCTTCCAAAACCCTACTGCAAATCGACGTTAGTGATATAGGCCTGTAATTTAACGGATTACTCCTACTTCCCTTTTTGGGTATTGGTGTGACTTGAGCAATTTTCCAGTCTTTAAGGACGGATCTTTCTGTGAGCGAGTGGTTGTATATAATTGATAAATATGGAGCTATTTTATCAGCATACTCTGAGAGGAACGTGACTGGTATGCAATCTGGACCGGAGGCCTTGCTTTTATTAAGTGATTTAAGCTGCTTCGTTACTCCGAGGATATCTACTTCTATGTTTCTCATCTGAGCAGTTCTTGATTGCAATTCAGGAATATTTACTTCGTCTTCTTTGGTGAAGGAGTTTCGGAAAACCGTGTTTAATAACTTTTCTTTAGTGGCACTGTCATCGGTGACTTCACCGTTGTTATTGCGCAGTGAAGGTATTGATTGCGTCTAGCCATTGGTGTGCTTTATGTATGACCAGACCCCTTACGACGATCGTTGCAGGGTGTTTGCTTTCAGACGTTTCACGCCTTATAAGCCAACGGCCATTTGTCCGATGGAGCATAAAATGTGATTCACCTGAAAAGGTACCGAGCGAGGTGGCGCAGTGGTAGCACACTGGACTCGCATTCGGGAGGACGACGGTTCAATCCCGCGTCCGGCCATCCTGATTTAGTTTTTCCGTGATTTCCCTAAATCGCTCCAGGCAAATGCTGGGATGGTTCCTTTGAAAGGGCACGGCCGACTTCCTTCCCTAATCCGATGAGACCGATGACCTCGCTGTTTGGTCTCTTCCCCCAAACAACCAACCAACCTGAAAAGGTCACCTGTAGCCACTGAGCAGACGTCCAGTTGCGGCATTGGCGTGCAAATTCCAGCGTTCGTCATCGAGAAACGCTGTTGCTAAGATCCATATGCAGCAACTTTCGCTGGACGGTAGTTGAAGAGGCACTGTCGGTAGTCGCTTGGTCCGTCTGGGCGGTCTGTTGCTCATCGGCTGCACGTCTGTTCTCCCGTACACATCTCCGCAGCAGTCGTTCACCACTGTAATCAATGGCCCATGCTGCACCACAGTTGTCTCAGCGCCGGATATGGATAGCGTGATTTTTCCGTGTATGGTATACATTAACCAGTTCTCGAACAGTTTACAAACTAAGCCGTTTCGAAAATGCCAATGATCGTAACCTTTTGGACGTCACCTAAATCGCTCCGTTTCCACATTACGACGATGATTGCGCTGTTTTGTGCGTCCCCTCCAACATGCTTTACATACCCTCCACTGCTACTGCTGTTACCTGCCATCTGTGCGTGGTTATTGCACGTTTACGTAGAACATACGTGGTGGTCACATTAATGTGGCTGGACCGTGTATGGCTATCACATAAACGGCTTCAAATCGTCAGTATGACCATAAATGGTTCAGTCCGCTACACCTTAGCGTGACAATGTACACTGCTTGTTAGTTAACAGTTGCACATTATGAAGGATAAAAAATAACAACATTTAACTTATTGCGTGTATACACTATTATATTTTTAAATGATTTATATGTATACTGGATGCGAAATTTAGTACACAGCACTGCTCTCTCTGGTAGCGATAAAGGCTGTAACCAGGTTGGGCATCGAGTCGAACTGAGCTTGAATGACAGATATAGATATGTCATTCCATGCTGCTTCAATTCAATGCCAGAGCTCGTCAATCGTAGTAGCTGGCGAGGGGCGGCGTGCCAGTCTCTCATCAATTCATGGCCAAATGGTTTATATGGGTGAGAGATTTCGAGAAAGTGCTGGCTAGGGCAACAGTCCAACACACCCTGTATCGCTGTAGCTTAAGTCAGACCGGGCAGCATACGGTCTTGCGTTATCTTGTTGAAAGCTAAGAGACCTCGAAGATATGGCACAGCCAGCTGCCTGAAAACGTCAAAAATGTTGCTCCTACTGTCCAAGTTACTACCTATGCGAACCAGAGGTGATCGTGTTGTGTACTCAATGGCAACCGATACCATCACTCCAGGTGATGGAGCCTAATGACTACGACGATTGCAATCTGGTACCTTTCATTCTGCTCAAGGGAAGCTGAAACATTGGTAGACAAGCCGACACACTGTGCTGCTCCAGCACTGTCCGTGTGGATACTTGTGTTACTGAAAACAAACTCGTTTCCTGACTCAAGGTACGTGAGGCGACTGTACGACCCCTCATGGCCAAACGAACAGCACGTCTGCCTTCTCGGGTGCTAGGCTTACGGGGCCGCCGAGATCCTGCGTGGAGTTGAGTATGGTGCTCCTGAATCTATCGATTCCAAATTCGCGTGACAGTCGTGGCATCCCGACCAACGCGAGTAGCGATATCGCGGAACGATATACCAAATTCTCGATAGGCCACGATACAGCCGCTATCGAATTCCCAAACGTTCCTGTAAACTTTCCCCTTCTGACACGAGACATAACACGAACTTCTCACAAACAACCAACATTAATGCTGTTTCTGATTGGGAAACCTACAGCGTAATCTTTCTTATATTCAGAATGTAGATGACGTACTTACTTTGTGTGGCTGTGAGGAAATGCTAAGCTTTCACATATTCAAGTATGTAGTACACTTCATGCTAATTTGTCGTTTGTTACAGGCTGTCTTCATGCTGACGCAATTTTAATGTCCAGTAGTGTAGTTGACTTCTAACGGATGAAGCTAATGAATCAAAGAAAGGTCTCAAAATTGATATACTTCTCTATTTCATTTGAAAAAGCCGTTAGCGCGAGCAAAAATTTAAAAATCGGTTTTCTTCTTAGGAAATATTTGAAGACAACTAAATTTGGTCAAAAGCCAAATACCTACTCATAACAACATTGCGAGTGCAACTGTAATAGCAGCGATTCTATCGAATGCAGGGCCGACTAGTTTTTCGGCTGTTACGCAACCTATTGTGAGAGCGTATTCTGTTTCTTTGTGTGGTGCAACATCATTACATCACGCGGCAGGAAACTCGTCTGATGAGGAGCAGGTGCGTTACAGTTACTAAATCGCTACAGATTACTTCACCCCAGGGACCACAGAAAAACAAAAGAGAACAAGAAAAATGCGAATACAGGCCAGCGATACTACGTCACCTGTGTGTGCTGCTTCATAGCTGCGGAGCATGCGGCTTTGGTTTCTCGCGCAGAACTCTCGCGGACTGCGCTCTGGCGCGTCTTATCACGCCCCGCCATCTTATCACGCATTTCGCATCCATCAGCAGTTCGACAGACACTATGATCTGATGGATTTTCTACTTGATTCGCTATAAATGTGGAACATGATTGACAAATCTGTCAATGTTCTTCCAGCGTACAGCGTGGAGAAAAACAAGTTGATAATAAATTCGGAGCAGGATAGTGTCCGTCGAATCGAGCAAAACTTCCCGGATAAATATAGATGAGAAATGTACTGTTGTGGAGCTACGGCGACAACCAATCAGCGACGAGCGCGTGGTAGTGTGTGCAATTCAACTAACTTTTCAGTTAATACGTGTTATGGTAAATGACGTATTTACTAATTAATTTAGCCGGCCAGTGTAGCCGAACGGTTCTAGGCGCTCCATTCTGGAACCGCGTGACAGCTACTGTCGCAGTTTCGAATCCTGCCTCGGGCATGGATGTGTGTGATGTCCTTAGGTTAGTTAGGTTTAAGTAGTTCTAAGTTTAGGGGACTGATGACCTCCGATTTTAAGTCCCATGGTGCTCAGAGCCATTTGAACTAATTAATTTAGATGAAGATATTGGTTTCATCTTGAAGAGTAAATATCAGGCAAACTTTAAATTGCTATCTATGACTGGTTACATTAGACCTGGATTTTTTGAGATATTTACTGGATGAAGCTTGGCAATCATATTAACTACTAGAAAACCACCGTAATGCCATTAATTTGTCAAGGCAGTAAGCTGTGCTGCAGAAACGGAACTTCAGTCAGATAGTCGACATGTGGTACTGTAGGGTGTCGTGTCATTAATAATGAAATCTAAAGGTCACGTGTTATAATTTTTGCTGATGTAAAGACAGCAGGAATGATCTTTTATTCTCACAAGTACAATGGGTAGTCATACAGTTTTAATTATCATCACGAAAAAAAGCTACATAACTATGTTTTTGTAGTTCAGTTACACAAATAATAATTATGTGCGTACTGTGCATCTGAACATAAGAAAAAGGTAACATTGAATGAGTCAGACGATGATTCATATTAATAGCAAGGTGATTCAGCTACCACGCCCGGATAAACGCGCGCGTTAGAACGTCGCTTCTGGGATTTGGGGAGACGCCCCGGCACCGGACCGAATCCGTCCGGTAGATCAGGAGTACCGGCAGCATAGATGTGGTTTTTAGGCGGTTTGACACATCTGACTTGGTGGATACCGGGCTGGTACCCTTGTCGCGCTTCAGTTACAGAATTCGCAAAACATTTAGAAAACGTCGGCACATTTTCACATGAGATGACTCTAGACGGAGCCAGACCGGGCACACAAATTCCTTCCGGAGGGAAATGGTGGTCACGGATAGGGCAACCAGCTGCCCTCTACCACTAACTTTGCGAAATCCAATAATTAACATGCCGAATCCGTGAAGACACAGGATAAAGACCAGGCAAAAGTTGTTCACCTCAGTTATAGTATAGCAGGGTGATTCAGCTAAATTGGAACCGGTTTAGATGTCTTAATACTGCTTCGGCTTCGATACAATCTGAGAAGATTGTCACTACCCAACAGCATTATTAACGGCAGAAATAAATGTGTCAAGTTCCCACTTTTTTCAAATGGAATAGTTATACAAATTTCTGCTGTTACTGTCGTAGACCTGAAAAAGACCAGTTCAACTTCATTTTACTCGCCAAAACCCGATCAACAGTTTAGAAGAAATTAAAATATTTAGAACTTACGTTCTATCTGTTTTGAACAGCAGACAGATGGCTGTGTTATGCAGTATTTGTGATTTCGTACACGAATATGAAAATATGTCACGTTCGATAAGGAGGAAACAGTGTGTTGCACCATCGCGACACCAGTATAAAAGGGGTATAGACGAAGTGTAGCTTCTTATTTTGTCTCTGTAGTTCACATGTTCCACCGAGTGCTGGTTACTGTGGAAAAAGTCTTTCATAAACTAACGGAAATTAAATGCTGCACTTGTTTAAGGAGAACGCAGAAGGGACGCAAAAGAACAACTGGATTGTACGCACAACGGTATCCTGACAAACGGTGTCGAACAAGAATGACAATTTAGAAAATGTACAAAAAATCTGGTACTGGAGAGCTACGTAGAGAATTAAGGACCAGTCCTGCAAAGAGAAGGGAGAACGAAACAGATGCTCTGGCAGCTGTTACTTATAATCCACATGTTATCTCAGGAGAAGTAGTGCATCCTTCTAGAATAAGACATTTCAGTAGTTCGCATTTTGCACGTTAACAGTTTCCATCCAAATTGTGTGTCACCTCGTAACGTATCTTGTCATAATTGGATTTTTCACGTATTTTAGGCCGGCCGCGGTGGTCTAGCGGTTCTGGCGCTGCAGTCCGGAACCGCGGGACTGCTACGGTCGCAGGTTCGAATCCTGCCTCGGGCATGGGTGTGTGTGATGTCCTTAGGTTAGTTAGGTTTAAGTAGTTCTAAGTTCTAGGGGACTTATGACCTCAGATGTTGAGTCCCATAGTGCTCAGAGCCATTTGAACCACGTATTTCAGAACTAGATTTTTTAAGTATTATGGAGATGAAAATATTAGAATATTTTCTGGTGTAACAGCTTATAGAGCTGCCAGACTGTAACTGGGGGTTCTTCTCACGGCCAGACAGAGCATGAGCAGAGCCGTATTGTGCTTTTAGCTGGTCGATTATGTGAGGAGCGGATCGCTACGTGAGGTGGTGTCCTGCACTTTGACATATACGATACAGAGGGTGGTCAGAAACAGTCCGAAAAGCTTGTAAGTGTGTTGCAGGGTAGGTTGTGCAGAGAATTAATTGTTAACGGAAAAATCGATGCGTTACACCATTTTCTAGTAAATTAGCATTGACGTTGGCCAATGAGGCCGTTCCATGCGCAAATTCAAGCTGCTCACTAGATAAATTAGTATCAGTTGTTCTCATAGCGTAGTTGATAGCGCACTAGACAACTTAGCCTTTGGCTCCGGTTCGATCCTTACTACTGCCCCATGACCAATTCTTGTATCGGTCTCTTGTTAGGTTTCGAAAAGCAAACGAAGAACACGTTTAGCAATACCGTCTCTGGCGGATCGCTTGAGCCTGCGAACTCAACGGCCGCATTGGCTAACTTCAATGCTAATTAAATCGGAAATATCGCAACAGTTAATTCTCAGCTCAACATACCTGCAACACCCTTACAAGCTTGTTTCTGACCACCCTATATATATCGGAGATGATTCTGAGAATGAGCACCAAATAGTCATAGCTTTAATTACAATTGGCTATAACTGTGGTATTGTTACGATGCAGTAAATTTTTAATTTCACTCAGAAAATGGCAGAGACAGTCACCGAGAATATACGACGAGCTATCCACATCCATAATCCGTAAGTCAGCGTATGCTGCATGGCGAAGCGTACCTTGTACGAGTACTAGTCACTTCCTTTCCTCTTCCACTCGCAAATAGAGCGAGGGAAAAACGACTATCGATATGCCTCCGTACGAACCCTAATTTCTCAATCTTGTCTATGCGGATTTTATGTAAAATGTGCGTTGGCGGCACTTGAATCGTTCTGCAGTCAGCTGGAAATGTCGGTTCTCTAAATTTTTTCAATAGTGTTTCTCGAAAAGAATGTGGTCTTCCCTCCAGGGATCCTCTTTTGAGTTCACAAAGTATTTCTGTAACACTCGCGTGTTGATCGAACCTGTAGGTAACAAATCTAGCAGCCCGCCACTGAACTGCTTCGATGACTTCCTTTAGTCGCTCATTCGCCTTTCCTGCTACCGTCCTTACGTGCTCGTTCCATTTCGTATCGGTTTGCAAAGTTACCCCTAGATAGTTAATCGATCTGAGTGTTTCAAGTAGCATATCACTAATACTGTATTCGAACACTAAGTGATTGTTTTCTGCTCATCTGCATTAACCTCCGTTTTCCTACGTTTAGAGCAAGCTGCCTTTCATCACACCAAATAGAAATTATGTCTAAGTCATCTTGTATCCTCCTAAAGTCAATCAAGGACGATACTCTCCCTTACATTAGAACGTCATCAGCAAAAAGTAGCAGACTGTTGCGCACCCTATCTGTGAGATCACTCCTGACGATACCCTTGAACTCTCGCCGAGGACAACGTACCGGGTTCTGCTACTTAAGAAGTCTTCCAGCCTGTTACCTGTCTGGGAACCTATTCGATATGGTAGGACCAACGTTAACTTTCTGTGGTGCGACGCTGTGTGAAACGATTTCCGGAAATCTAGAAATGTGGTACCTGCCTGTTGTGCTTCGTCCATGGTTCGCAGAATATCGTGTGAAAAATGAGCTAGCTGAGTTTCGCACGAATGATGCTTTCTACATCCGTGCTGATTTGTGACCAGAAACTTTTCTGTCTCGATGGTATTTATTGTATTCGAAATTAGAACATGCTGAAGAATTCTGCAGCAAACCGATGTTGAGACATTGGTCTGTAATTTTGTGTGGCCGTTCTTCTTCTTATTTACAGGAGTCACCTCGGCTTTTTTTCCAGACGTTTCAATCTTTACGCTAAGTGAGAGACTGACGATAAATGCAAGTGAGTGAGGGATCAATGTCGAAGAGTACTCTCTGTAAAACCGAATTGGGATTCCATCCCTACGTAGTGAATTATTTGTTTTCAACTCTTTCAACGGTTTCTCTAAGGCAAGGCTGCCTATTACTATGTCCTCCATAGTATGATCCTCCTGGCTGAATGATTTTGATCTTGAAATTTTCCTTTTGCTGCCTTTTATTGCCACACCAAACTGGTCGACGAGTGGCTGGATAGAAGCATTCGACCAGCTCGGTGACTTTACGTAGGACCAGAACTTTTTCGTGTTCTCGACAAGATCTTTCCTTAAGGTATGATGGTGCCAATTCTTGTATGCATCGCGCATCGTTCTTTTTATAGATGTACGAATTTCTACTAACTTTGCCTGCCGACATTTCCAGTCGAGAGTGTAGTCCTTTGCTTCCTCAGCAGTTTCCCAATTTTGTTATTAATCGACGGTGGGCATTCTCTTTTTTTTCCTTTATTGGATTACTATTCCCCCCCGGAGGGGGGGGGGGGGGGGGGGCGCTTGGAGCAGCGTAATATGCCGCTCTGCGGCCTGCACAAAAGTTAAAAACAGAATTAGGAGATATCATAAAAATAAAAACAGACAGTAAAACGGTGACGGATTAAAACTGGAACAAGGCGAAATATTGCGAAGAGAATATAAAACCAAATGGTCGGTGATGCTGATTAAAACACATAGTAAATAGACAGGCACAATTAAAAAACGCGGCAACAGTTTAAAAGCACACCTAGCGACAGTATGGCGTCCATTCGCAACACTGACAGGGGACGCGCAACACTGAACACGCACTTAAAACAGCACTATAGAGGAGACACGGTGGCAGACGGGGGAGGACCCGCACCGATGAGGGGAAAAAGGGGGGAGGGGGGCGACACAGGAAAAGAGGGAGTTGGGAAGGCAGTGGTGAGGAAAGAAAAACGACCCGGGGGGCGTGAGCCTTCTCTGTCCTTAATGCACTTAATCGGCAAATCAACACGTACTTCTCCAGAGCGTGATTAACAAACAAGATTTTTTAGCGTGCCATGTAAGTCAGCGACACTTCGACACGATCCAGCAGATACCTCTGTGTTGGCTAGTAGTGTACGAAGGAGTGCTGAAAATCAGTGCCTCTGATTTTTTTATTCTGTTCTCAATATCTGTTGAGGTGTTAAATGTCATGCATATTTCTCGGGGGACTTTCCGCTTCGCATGTTGCAAACCTCTGCCGCTAGAGGGCTCCGAAGTGTAGTAGGTAACATGGCGGCGTGTAACGTAACTATGTCGGTGTGTGAGAAACAGCGAGTTGTAATCCGTCAGAAAACTGAAAAATAAATTCGAAGAGCACCCTCTTCTCCAATATGACAATGCCAGACTACACACGAGTGCTGCGACATGTGCAATAATCCAACACCTTGGACTCACTGTTGTCGATCATCCTCAATACTCCGTCTCTAATGACCTCGTTGTCGACGGGACGTTAAACACTAACCAACACACACACACACACCATCCTCAATACAGTCCCGACCTGGTCCCATACGATTTTCATATTTTTTCCAAAACATAAAGAACTCCTCCGAGGACTTCAGTTTGATAGTGATGAAGGGGTGCAAGTAGGGGTGAGGTTGTGGCTCCGTTAATAAATTCAAACATTTTACGGTGACGATATCAATAAACTGGTCTTTCGCTGGGAGAAATGTGTTCGTCACCAGGGTCATTATGTTGAGAAGTAAATATGTAAACGTCAAGCATAAATATTTAGATTGTTAATAGAGTCGGTTTTATTTAAACAACTTTAGATGTTTCCACATAAAAAATGCAGAGTTGTTACTTTTCAGCACCCCATTGTAAACTTTTTCCATTTTCTAGCTACTGAAGAGCTAGATCATTATAATCACCGCCCAGGGAGAGACTGAATTCCCCATGGTGGATTTGCGACCACGTGATGCGGCAAGGAAAGTATATAAGCTGAGTAGAGGCGATTGGGGAATCATTCTAGCCAGGATACGCGCTGCAAATCGAGAAACCCATTGACATAAGTGACTGTGACAAAGGACAGATTATTATGGCCCGGTGCTTGGGAATGAGCATATTAGCAACGGCGGAACTGTATTACTGTAAAGCATTACTGTATTACTGTAAAGTTCATGTATTTTTTTTACTATAAATCCACCGCGATGTCATCCAGATTTTTTCATTTATTAATGGTAGACAACCGAAATCCTATCAGATGCCACACTTTATCTATTTATAGCATGACAGCTGCACCGACTAACTCATTAGAAGGAACTGCAACACACTGCAGATAGGAGACTGTCTAAATGCTTGTTCAGGAGATTATCCTAAGAATGACTTAACCTCATGTTGTCTCCCTCAGTGAAATGGATTTCCTCAGTATAATCGTATACCACCAAAGTCACTGCTCATGGGAGTCCGCCCCCGGTAGCTGAGTGGTCAGTGCGACAGGCTGTCAATCCTAAGGGCCCGGGTTCGATTTCCGGCTGGATCAGAGATTTTCTCCTCTCAGCGACTGGGTGTTGTGTTGTCCTGATCATCATTATTTCATCTCCATCGACGCGCAAGTCGCCGGAGTGGCGTCATATCGAAAGATTTGCACCAGGCGAACGGTCTACCGACGGGAGGCCCTAGTCACACGACATGTAGTCTCTGCTAATCGGCGAAGTGTCTGCTTCTAAGTAACAATATTAGGCGCTAGGCGTGAGAGGGATGTAGCAACTTCACAAGCAGAAGACACAAATAATTTTGTCTCTTGTTTCGGATGTGACATTAGGAAAATAATTTCTTGCCTCAAAGAATTCGTTTTACCGACGAAATAATCTTTACGAATCTACTTCTACATCTACATCCATACTCCGCAAGCCACCTGACGGTGTGTGGCGGAGGGTACCCTGAGTACCTCTATCGGTTCTCCCTTCTATTCCAGTCTCGTATTGTTCGTGGAAAGAAGGATTGTCGGTATGCTTCTGTGTGGGCTCTAATCTCTCTGATTTTATCCTCATTGTCTCTTCGCGAGATATACGTAGGAGGGAGCAATATACTGCTTGACTCTTCGGTGAAGGTATGTTCTCGAAACTTTAACAAAAGCCCGTACCGAGCTACTGAGCGTCTCTCCTGCAGAGTCTTCCACTGAAGTTTATCTGTCATCTCCGTAACGCTTTCGCGATTACTAAATGACCCTGTAACGAAGCGCGCTACTCTCCGTTGGATCTTCTCCACCTCCTCTATCAACCCCATCTGGTACGGATCCCACACTGCTGAGCAGTATTCAAGCAGTGGGCGAACAAGCGTACTGTAACCTACTTCCTTTGTTTTCGGATTGCATTTCCTTAGGATTTTTCCAATGAATCTCAGTCTGGAATCTGCTTTACCGACGATCAACTTTATATGATCATTCCATTTTAAATTACTCCTAATGCGTACTCCCAGATAATTTAGGGAATTAACTGTTTCCAGTTGCTGACCTGCTATTTTGCAGCTAAATGATAAGGGATCTATCTTTCTATGTATTCGCAGCACATTACACTTGTCTACATTGAGATTCAATTGCCATTCCCTGCACCATGCGTCAATTCGCTGCACATCCTCCTGCATTTCAGTACAATTTTCCATTGTTACAACCTCTCGATACACCACAGCATCATCTGCAAAAAGCCTTAGTGAACTTCCGATGTCATCCACAAGGTCATTTATGTATATTGTGAATAGCAACGATCCTATGACACTCCCCTGCGGCACACCTGAAATCACTCTCACTTCGGAAGACTTCTCTCGATTGAGAATAACATGCTGCGTTCTGTTATCTAGGAACTCTTCAATCCAATCACACAATTGGTCTGATAGTCCATATGCTCTTACTTTGTTCATTAAACGACTGTGGGAAACTGTATCGAACGCCTTGCGGAAGTCAAAAAACACGGAATCTACCTGTGAACTCGTGTCTATAGCCCTCTGAGTCTCGTGGACGAATAGCGCGAGCTGGGTTTCACACGACCGTCTTTTTCGAAACCCATGCTGATTCCTACAGCGTAGATTTCTAGTCTCCAGGAAAGTAATTATACTCGAACATAATACGTGTTCCAAAATTCTACAACTGATCGACGTTACAGATATAGGTCTATAGTTCTGCACATCTGTTCGACGTCCCTTCTTGAAAACGGGGATGACCTGTGCCTTTCCCAATCCTTTGGAACGCTACGCTCTTCTAGAGACCTACGGTACACCGCTGCAAGAAGGGGGGCAAGTTCCTTCGCGTACTCTGTGTAAAATCGAACTGGTATCCCATCAGGTCCAGCGGCTTTCCTCTTTTGAGCGATTTTAATTGTTTCTCTATCCCTCTGTCGTCTATTTCAATATCTACCATTTTGTCATCTGTACGACAATCTAGAGAAGAAAACTACAGTGCTGGCTTCCTCTGTGAAACAGCTTTGGAAAAAGACATTTAGTATTTCGGCCTTTAGCCTGTCATCCTCTGTTTCAGTACCATTTTGGTCACAGAGTGTCTGGACATTTTGTTTTGATCCACCTACCGCTTTGACATAAGACCAAAATTTCTTAGGATTTTCTGCCAAGTCAGTACACAGAACTTTACTATCGAATTCATTGAACGCCTCTCGCATAGCCCTCCTCACACTACATTTCGCTTCGCGTAATTTTTGTTTGTCTGCAAGGCTTTGGCTATGTTTATGTTTGCTGTGAAGTTCCCTTTGCTTCCGCAGCAGTTTTCTAACTCGGTTGTTGTACCACGGTGGCTCTTTTGCATCTCTTACGATCTTGCTTGGCACATACTCATCTAACGCATATTGTACGATGGTTTTGAACTTTGTTCACTGATCCTCAACACTATCTGTACTTGAGACAAAACTTTTTTGTTGAGCCATCAGGTACTCTGTAATCTGCTTTTTGTCACTTTTGCTAAACAGAAAAATCTTCCTACCTTTTTTAATATTTCTATTTACGGCTGAAATCATCGTACCGTAACCGCTTTATGATCGCTGATTCCTTGTTCTGCGTTAACTGTTTCCAATAGTTCGGGTCTGTTTGTCACCAGAAGGTCTAATATGTTATCGCCACGAGCCGGTTCTCTGTTTAACTGCTCAAGGTAGTTTTCAGATAAAGCACTTAAAAAAATTTCACTGGATTCTTTGTCCCTGCCACCCGTTATGAACGTTTGAGTCTCCCAGTCTATATCCGGCAAATTAAAATCTCCACCCAGAACTATAACATGGTGGGGAAATCTTCTCGAAATATTTTCCAAATTATCCTTCAGTTGCTCAGCCATAACAGCTGCTGAGCCAGGGGGCCTATAGAGACATCCAATTACCATGTCTGGGCCTGCTTTAACCGTGACGTTCACCCAAATAATTTCACATTTCGGATCTCCGTCAATTTCCTTCGATACTATTGCACTTCTTATCGCTATAAACACGCCTCCCCCTTCACTGTCCAGCCTGTCTCTGCGGTATACATTCCAATCTGAGTTTAGGATTTCATTACTGTTTACGTCTGGTTTCAGGCAACATTCTGTCCCTAGTGCTATATGGGCGTTGTGACCGTTTATTAATGAGAGCAGTTCTGGGACCTTTCTATAGACGCTCCTGCAGTTTACTATTAGCACATTAATATTGTTATTCCCTGTTGCATTTTGACTACTCCTACCTTGCCGCGTCTCAGGAGGCGTCTTGTCGGGCCTAGGGAGGGAATTCTCTAACCTAAAAAACCCCCATATGCACTCCACACGTATCGTGTAATATTGAAGTGGAGAAAAGTCAATATGAGGCCACCGAGATCCGCACTGACTGAGGTATGTAGAACGTCAAAGACAGAGGAATATGAACGTTCAAGTTTCTTCTCTGAAGAAACATTAATAGGCAACAGACTGTCGTAGAGGAAGGAGCATTTGGAGTATGTAGATGTCAGTGATACTACCACGATGTGTCCCCGGTTCACGTCTGCTTAGCAGCTAGGAAGGTACTCACCTAACTCTTTCCTGGTCACAGGATAGGAAATGAAGGTGGTATCAGTTGGCCAGTAAGTTTACCTGATTTGGCGCCACTGGACTTGTTTTCACCGGGGTAATCTGAAATATGTCCGCCGCCGTAGCTAGTGGTCAGCGCATTTGACGGCGACACGGACACCCGGCTTCAATTCCTGGTACTGCCAGGATATTTTCCTTGGTGGGAAGACTAGAACGGGGTGTACTCAGCCCCAGCAACTAAGGAGCTACTAGAGACAGAAGTAGCGGCGCCAGGGTCTGGGACGCTGACAATGGGCAGGAAGCGGTGTATTGAGCCCATGCTCCTCCACGCAGCATCCGAATAACGCCATTGGCAGAAGATGACACGGTGGTCGGTAGTTTTGAATGGCCATTCGGGGCCAGTATATGAAGTCTATCCACAAGCTTTCACTACCTAAGAGAATTTAAAGCTAGGTATTCTTGCAGCATGTGCAACAATATCGAGGAACTCTCTAGAATCTGTGTGGAAGTCTTGGCATTAGTACTTGCAAACGGGTACTGCAATCGTTGGTGCACCTTACGAACACTTGATGGCACATATAAAATTCTATTGAAATGTTTATGGAGACCTTCTTCTGAGATTTCACTTTTCTTTGTTGTTCCTGATGTTATAGATGTAGGTCATCAGTCCTCTAGACTTAGAACTACTTAAACCTGACAAACCTAAGGACATCACACACATCCATGCCCGAGGCAGGATTCGAACCTGCGACCGTAGCAGCAGCGCGGTTCTCGACTGAAGCGCCTAGAACCGATCGGCCACAGCGGCCGGAGATGTTGTAGACTTGCAGTGTTAGTGTGGTAGGAAGGAAGGATGGAAGAATAGGCTTTAACGTCCTGTCAACATCGAAGTCATTAGAGCCGGAGCACAAGCTCGGATTGTTTCAAATATGGGGAAGGAAATCGGCTGTGCTCTTTCTAACGAACCAGCTCGGAATTTGCCTCGAGCGATTTAGGAAATAATGGAAAACCCATATCAGGGCGGTCGGACGCTTGTTTGAACGGTCGTCCTCCCGAATGCGAGTCGAGTATGCTAACCACTGCGCCATCCCACTCGGTACTGTATGTATGGAAATGGAAATCATGTTAATTACGTACATGTAAAGTTATTATTGTACCGTCTTTATACCTCAATATTGCCCGTTCTACAAACCTATTCAAATTGTGACATTCACTTTCCTTTCAAGGCACTGGTAGAAACAAGAGCAGAGCTGTTACCATAGTTAAATAGTGAATGATCATTAGATGCCACATGTTTTGCCTCCTAGTTGATGTGTCGGTCCAACCAGCCAAAGGTGATTAGTATTCGTTTTAAATTAAACTTCCTTATCTGTTTGTAATTAGACTCACTTAGCTGCGTCACAATGGGGTATCCCATCGACAGACGCTGCAGTTCTGTTTTAAACCACACTCTT
This sequence comes from Schistocerca nitens, assembly GCF_023898315.1. Classification (NCBI taxonomy): domain Eukaryota; kingdom Metazoa; phylum Arthropoda; class Insecta; order Orthoptera; family Acrididae; genus Schistocerca; species Schistocerca nitens. The sequence continues at coordinate 317,515,312 of NC_064616.1, forward strand.
CCACATAAGACAGCTGTCAGTTTGATATTCAATGCAGAAAAATTCTAAGTTCTAAATATTATAATTTTTCAGAAACTACCAGTCGGATTTTAGAGGAATGAATGCGACTGGTTACGTCTCTTTGTGATCTACGTTAGTGGCTGCAGAGATTACTGTTGTTTCATTTGACAAAGCGGAGCTGATGTCGATACTTCCATAATTAACTCAGCTACGAAAAGAGGCTTTATATCGTTAAGTGAGGTTTTCTTTGCGATGAATTTGGACGAAAACAGAAATAAAATATCTTAAATGATATTGGAAATACTTGATATTAAAAGCTTAGCTATAAGGGAGAGGTTAGATGAGCACCACAATGTAGAGTATTACTCTCATTAAACATTTAGTCATTATTAATTTCGCAACAGCGATGCGTATGAGGAACAGACGAAACTGATAATCAGGAGCAAATTGATTTCAGCAACACGTCAGTTCAGATACACATTCAGATAAGATAAAATCCCATTTTATTCCTTCTGCGATAAATGAAATTCTCTGAAATGTATTTAATATGTTCATGAAATTGCGTAAATTAGTGACTATCCATATTTTCTGATTCTTCATATGTAGTTAGATGAATGGTTTTACTTTCCAGATTATACGCAAAAACAATTACTTTGGAATAGAGCAACGAAATTCGTAATAAAAACCCACTATAATTTTTGCTGGTAACAACTAAGCTACTACTGCACTCCTCATACGAGGAAGTTCTTTAACAAAGTGAGCTCAGGCGTTTTATAGTGCTACTGGAGGTATAGCTTGCAGCAATACACAACGGTGGTGGGAGGAGGGGAGAAAGCTCTGGGTTTAAAGTATCCATCGAAGACGAGGTAATAAAGAGTAAGAGCTCAAATAGTACAAGGATAGGGAAGGAAACTGGTCGTATTCGTTTTAAAGAGACCATCCCAGCAACCACAGCCTACTTTTAAGTAACACTAGTCGCAATCAATTGCTTGCACAGACAGCTCCAGATGGTCTGATGTGACCTGTTGCTTAGTACTGACTCTTAGCGTGCCCTAAAGAGATATTTGGAATCAACAACTCACATTAACGAAGCCTAGGCCTGCCTTCTTATACACGTAAGTGAAAATCATACCAGATATAAAATTAGTAACTACAGGAGGAAATACACTGCCAGCTGCTTTGCCGCAGTGGTAACACCGATTTCCGTCAAATCACTGAAGTTAAGCGCTCTTGGCCTTGACCAGCACTTCAATTCGAGACCGACCAGGTCTGCTAAGCGTTGTTAGCAAGAGGGGTACACTCAGCCATTGTGAGGCCAACTGAGGAGCTAATTGATTGAGAAGTAGTGGCTCCGGTCACAAAAATTGAAACGGTCGAGTGAGCAGTGATAGGACCACATGCCCCACCATATCCGCATCCAGGGACGCCTATCGGTTGAGAATGACACCGCGATCGGTCGGTACCGTTGGGGCTAAGTATTTGGCAACCGTTTTTTTTTAAATACTTTCAGTGAGTCTTGGCTGTTAAAATTCTGACATTGTGTTTCTTTCGGTGTATTCTTCCTGTAAAAAAAAAAAAAATTTCAGGACAGGTTTCGAAGTGAGTGCTAGGACAGTTCCCTCCTTAGAACATCTTCAGGTTTACAAGTTGTGCTTAAGTCATGATATAAAAGGTCTTGTTGTCGTGTGTAATGTAAGAGACCAAAACGTGAAACAATGATTACAAACGTTCTGTCGGCCACCTGGCGAAAATATGGAGAGCAGGGGTGGTATGCTGTATACAGTGAGAAGTCAGATCCGCACACGTAAGTGCCTTACGAGCATCCGCAAGTCTTATTCGCAGATATTAAAATTTCGTAAAATATTTTAACCCTTTCGGTAAGCCGGGGTTCTAAATATCTAATGGTAGCATTGCTGCTGATCTAAACTTTCGTTAGCTGATGTTGGACCTCATAATTTCATTGACTAAGGAACGTAGTGGTCGATTTCAATTCAACATAGCCTGTTATGGAATATGTAGTGTCCGTATAAATGAACCAAACCTGAACACAGTATTACAGAAAGGTAAGAAGAAGCAGGTGAAGATGATATGGGAAATAAGATACTGCGAGAAGAATTCAACAGACCACTGAAAGACGTAATTAGAAACAAGGCCATCGGGGTAGACGATATTCCCTCAGGATGGCTGAGATCTTTGGGGGGGGGGGGGGCACCCATGACAAAATTATTCCATCTGGTGTGCCAGATACATAAGACAGGCAAAATACTCTCAGACTTCTGGAAGAATGTAATAATCCCAGTTCCAAAGAAAGAAGGTACTGACAGGTGTCAATACTACCGAACCATCAGTCTAATAAGTCATAGTTGCAAAATATTTACACGTATTATTTATAGAAAAATGGATAAGACGGTAGTGGCCAATCTTGTGGAAAATCTGTTTGGGGTTCGTAGGAACGTAGGAACACGGGAGCCAATACTGACTCTACGACTTATCTTAGAAGTGAGGTAGAAGAAGGACAAGCATTTGTAGATTTAGAGGAAGCTTTTGACAATGAGGACGAGACCGAATGGTTATTTGCAAGTTACACAGAAACCAGGATGCAGTTGTAAGAGTCAAAGCGTATGAAAGGGGAGCAGTAGTTGATAAGGAAATGAGAAAAGGTTGTAGTCTATTCCCGATGATATTCAGTGCGTACACTGAACAAGCAGTAAAGGAAACCAAGAAGACATTTAGTGACGGAATTAAAGATCAGGGTAAAGATATAAAACATTGAGGTATGTCGATGACATTGTAAGTCTGTCAGAGACAGCAAAGGACTTCAAAGAGCAGTTGAATAGAATTCACAGTGCCTTGGAAGCAGGTTGTAAGATATGCATCAACAAAAGTAAACCGAGGATAACGTAGTCGAATTAAATTATGTGGTGCTGAGGGGTTTAGATTAGGAAATGAGACACTAAAAGAAGTAGACGTGTTTTGCTATTTGGGCAGCAAAATATCTCGTAATGGCCGAAGAGGAGAGGATATAAAACGCGAATTGACTATAGCAAGGAAAGGATTTACGAAAAACTTGGAACATAAATTTAAGTTTTCTGAATGTATTTGTCTCGAGTGCGGCCGTGTATGGAAGTGAAAAGGTCATATTCGACAATGTCCGTCGGTGCATGACGTGTTCAAACCTATCACCATATGAGGATATGTAATGCGCCCAGGTGGGCAGAAACATTGTCGAACATGATCGTTTTGATGGTCCACGTGTTATGGTGCGCGGAGGCATAGTGTTGCTTGGGCGTACTGACCTCCAGATCTTTGAACGCGGTACACTCACAGCTCAGCGTTATTGTGACTCTGTACTTCTTCCAAGTAACATCTAGCTATGTTACTTGGCAGTGAGACATCATGCGAAAGTTACTTCCGTCCGTAAGTTTTGAATACGAGTGTATTTAAGAGGAACATTCAAAAATGGTTCAAATGGCTCTGAGCACTATGGGACTCAACATCTTAGGTCATAAGTCCCCTAGAACTTAGAACTACTTAAACCTAACTAACCTAAGGACATCACACACACCCATGCCCGAGGCAGGATTCGAACCTGCGACCGTAGCAGTCCCGCGGTTCCGGACTGCAGCGCCAGAAGGAGGAACATTGATAGATTCACTGATTTCAGGAGTCCACTCAGCTCTGACTTCATTTTTATGGGTGACGACGAACGACCACATAGAACTGTGCAGATGGAGGAGCTCTTGGAACGAGAAAGTATTCGGCGAGGGCTGGCTTGCCTGTTCCCCCCGAATTAAATCACGTCGAATACATGTGTGATGCGTTGGGGAGACGTATTGCAACATGTCCACATGCACCAATTACCAACCAACACTTGTCAGCCGCGCTGATGCAGGGCTGGAACGCCCTACCTCAAGAAATCCTATCAACCTCGTTGCCGGCATGGGAACACGTTGCAGAGCATGCAATGCCGTCCGCGGTAATCACGCACCTTATCAAGAAATGTGTAAATGTGTCCCACATTTCGTAATGTCCGGGGGATCATCATAAATCTCGGCGACTTCAATGTATTATTCGTCTTTCAAAAACAGTGTCGTTTCTGTTCATCTCATTGCGTATTTATGTCAGTCACATCCTGTAGTATGCTGTAGCAGTTCTTTCTTTGTAAGGTCCATGTTTCATTGAGCTATGTTACTTGGCAGTTACACATCATGCGGAAGTTACTTCCGTCCTTAAGTTTTGAATACGAATGTATTTAAGAAAAACGTTGATAGATTCACTGATTTTATACTGAACCATTAGATCGTATGTGATACACACGTCGGAGTCAGACCATGAAACGAAAATTCTAATCCGTGGAATACGGTAGAAGAATCATCAGGAAGAATTTTTGGCAGCTTTCGGCAAATACATAAATGGCCTCTGTTACTTCAAACGAAACAGGTATGACGCACACGTATGACAGCTACTAATATACGAAGGATATAGGGAGCACGTGTAATTGTGCGGAAAATGGTGAAGAAGAACATGTTGCGCCTTTGCAGATGTCAACGTCGCATCTACGCTCTGCAGGACACGGCGCAGCCGGCCGCGGTGGTCTAGCGGTTCTAGGCGCGCAGTCCGGAACCGCGCGGCTGCTACGGTCGCAGATTCGAATCCTGCCTCGGGCATGGATGTGTGTGATGTCCTTAGGTTAGGTAGGTTTAAGTAGTTCTAAGTTCTAGGGGACTGATGACCACAGATGCTCAGAGCCATTTGACACGGCGCATTAAAGCCAATATATCGGCATTCGGTCTCGAATTTGTAATAATAGCGACTTAAAAAAAATTTGTCATCATCAACCGCATATATTGCATATAGACTAAAATTGTAATGCTGAGAATGAACTTTAACTTAGCCCGTGGTCCCCTTCTGAGGATTTCGGCTGCCTGTTGCGAATCTTTTTATTGGACCCCACTTCTGCGACTTGCGCGTCAATGATGCTAAATGATGATGTGGACAAAACACACAAACACAGGAGTGGAGAAAATCGCCGACCCGGCCGGGGATCGAACTTTGGACCCCGTAATCGAGAGTCAGCAATGCTAATCAAAAGACCACGAGCTGCTGACTTTCGTCCATAATAATTACTATGGTGGATATACCCATGGATATTGGCCCGGCACAGGCTTTTGTCTCCAGTGTAGTTATTTTTGGATATCCGTACCCGTGCCTACCGCTGCCCATGGGGAACTACCCACAAACCATCGCAGAGACGGTATTGACGAATCATTCGTACAGTGAATTTGTAAACTAGGCCTGAGACGGTCAGACTTAACTACTAGCGAGTCCAAGAGTATGACAGGTTCTCAGACGGTTCTCATGTAACCCTTGGTGTTCGTACTAGAGTACTTGAACTGGCAAGATTATTCTGCCTGGATAAGACGAACTGCCGTAAAGACGTTTTGTTAATTACCTCTAGGAGACACTTCTGTTATCAGTTACACCAGTCCCCCATGGGTGTCGTATTGGACGGCACACAGATCACTTAATGTGTGAATGCCGAGTTGTCTGTCTAGAAGCTTTGTTGCAGTCTAGAAGGTCTCTCGGGCATTAGAAACAGAGTGTGTAGTCTGACGCCTCAGTCCACTGCTCCAGAGAGCACCTAATCCTATTTAGGATATCATTTTGTAACAATGATCTTGCTAAGTAACCTCATTCTACCACAGGGTGACCGAAACACACCTTAAGCTTCACCATGCCTCAGTAAACATTCACACTACTAAATCACACGCTCACGAACGACCCTCACCACGTAGAAAAAATTTATTTCTCTGGAATGTGTGATATCACTAGGTTGTAACATCTTTTACATCTCAAAAAAATCGGACCTTTCTTTGATGTGATGTAGTTTTTGTCATATTGCAGTCTGTAGAGAGGGCACTGAGACGGAGCTGGAACTAATTTTTGGTAAGGATGGAGAGACGGTGTTGCCAGTACCATAGTCGAACGAATCTTCTTTATATTATCTTGGGATAATTTATACAGAGAGTAGAAAAGATAAAGTAAGGTTCTGGATTGGAATGTGCGTCTACATGCTGTACTTGGCATTTTAGTAACGAGATTAGAATTTTTCACACCAGCAAGAGTTGCAACGAGAATGGGAGCAGACAACAACACACAAAGGTAGAAACTATACATTAATTTGCTCTGTGACGAAATCCAATTCGCACACAATCTTTACGTGTCTGTCTTCTTTAATATAATTCCCCATACTTACCCACGGTCGCTTTTGCAAACATGTCCTTAGACTCCATATTGTGGAGACTCGTTTCTGCTCTTACAGTAAATAGCAAAGTACAGACCGTCCTTTCTTTGACTCTCTCAGATGTCATGCAATTTCAACAGTTGCCTCGATCGAACTTGTGAAGTCTGGTCACCCATTCTCGACCTGTGTGACAGATCTGTTAGCAACGCAAGATCATAGAACATACGGCACGCTCTTGAAACGTTCTGTCACAGTAAAAAGTAATCATTCATCATATGCTATCTGTACAAATGCAATGGCTGTATGGTGAAAGATAAAGGTCAATAAATAAAATAAAGAAGGAAATGCCGGCCGAAGTGGCCGTGCGGTTCTAGGCGCTACAGTCTGGAACCGAGCGACCGCTACGGTCGCAGGGTCGAATCCTGCCTCGGGCATGGATGTGTGTGATGTCCTTAGGTTAGTTAGGTTTAATTAGTTCTAAGTTCTAGGCGACTGATGACCTCAGAAGTTAAGTCGCATAGTGCTCAGAGCCATTTGAACCAAAGAAGGAAATATTCAACCACCTACGCACCAAAAAAAGGGTTCAAATGGCTCTGAGAACTATGGGACTTAACATCTGTGGTCATCAGGTCCGCAGCTCGTGGTCGTGCGGTAGCGTTCTCGCTTCCCACGCGCGGGGTCCCGGGTTCGATTCCCGGCGGGGTCAGGGATTTTCTCTGCCTCGTGATAACTGGGTGTTGTGTGATGTCCTTAGGTTAGTTAGGTTTAAGTAGTTCTAAATTCTAGGGGACTGATGACCATAGCTGTTAAGTCCCATAGTGCTCAGAGCCATTTGAACTGTGGTCATCAGTCCCCTAGAACTTAGAACTACTTAAACCTAAGTAACCTAAGGACATCACACACATCCATGCCCAAGGCAGGATTCGAACCTGCGACCGTAGCGGTCACGCGGTTCCAGACTGAAGCGCCTAGAATCGCACGGCCACACCGGCCGGCCCTACGCACCAAGTGGAAGTTTGGATAGCGAAGATACATTATAGAACGCGCTATCTTCAGGCGTACGAAAATGATTGCGATTTAGCTGGTATTCAGAGAGGAGCAGTTTCAAATAATGGAAAGCATAGTAGAAAACAGTGTTTCCATTACTTAGTTAACGATGACAGTATTCCTCGGTAGAACAAAACGTTCAGTGTGAAAGACACTCAAATTAAGTAAAATAATCCGAACACAGTCATACATAAACTAAAGGTGATGGCGTGCTATCATCAATAAATGCTAAAACAGCTAGAAGAGTTTGTTTATTTTCTTTTTGTACGTGGGGCCTAAAATTTCTGAAAATTTGATATTGGTCTTCCAAGTGTTTGTGATAATGTAGAAATCGATGTGGGTTGTAGTGCAACAGACCTCGAATAAGGTCATCTGCTCTAGCACCAGACATCAGTTACTAGGTTATCTTTCTTCTTTCCCTTGGGATAAGGAATTCAGAATGAAATAATTTGTTTGTTTCTACAGCTGAAAATAGTTTCCTTTATCTACTATAATTTTTCCTCTGTCTATCAGCAAGCGAAGTATTTATTATTACGACCTGAATGTTCTATGGCGATGATTTTTAGAGACCAACCAATTCTGCATTCCCTTCAGAAGAAAAAAAAAAAAAAACACATCCGACGTGTTGAAACAGACATAATAAATTTTACAACGATGATATTAATGTAAATGATAGAGCACAGATTGGTATCACGTCCTGACTCCTGTACTTCATCGTGTGGACTGAGTTTTCGTTGATAAAATTTTCAGTAGATGAACGATTATGCAAGCAGCGCTTATCAGTTTGTGCGAGCAACGGTTTCTCCGTCACTTACATAGGTTTCTCGCTACGTAGTGATTTGTTAAGGCAAGCGCACAGTTGACTAGGAAGGGCGATCGAAGCAATACCGTTAGCGGTCACTAACTCACCTTGCGTAGTCTTCAACGACCCTGGCCTTATACCAGTAAACTTACGAGGGCGTGCAGAAAAGTAATGCCTCCGATTTTTTTATGTGAAAACTCTTAAAGCTTTAAATAAAACAAAGTTTATTAACAATCTACATCTTTATTCTTCATGTTTACTTATTTATTTTTGAACATAGTCACCTTGTCGATGAACACATTTATCCCAACGAGATTCCACTTTGTTGATACTGTCACTGTAGACTGTTTGACCTAGTTGGTTGTGTCAGAACCTCACAGAAAAACGGATGGGGCCAAGTCGGGACTGTATGGAGGATGATCTGTGACAGTGAACACAAGTCGTCGGAGTGTTGCAGATGTCGCAGAGCTCGTGTCTGGTCTGGCTGGCATTGTCATGCTGAAGGAGCGCTTGCTCCATGTGTGGACGAACTCTTCGAATTCGATACTGGATTACAGCACGCTGTTTCTCAGGCACCGACAGTTACGTTACACATCACCATATTACACGCAACCATTTGGAGCCCTATAGCGACAGAGAGTTGAAACTTGTGTCAGCGAAGTGGGAAACTCGACCGAGTGATATGATGACATTTAGTACCTCAACCTGTATTGAGAACGAAATAATATATTCGGAGGCATTACTTTTCAACACCGTCTAGTATTTCAGTGAATCCTCCACGTCGCTATAGAGAGTGGACACGAACTCCACAGACAGAATGTTAGAAATTTTTCTGAGTACGTTGATGTAAGGGACTCATGATTTTCGGTCGCTCGTTACATAGGAATAAAGTACCTACGTTTCTGTGAAAATACCTTCGTAACACTGGAAAAGGCTGTAATATGCAATTACCAAAACGCACAACGCAAAACACAAAATAATGAACAACCCTAGGACCAAACACGTCTGCACTATGATGGGGTTGCCAACAATGTGAGATCATCTCAAAATAGCGTCGTTGTACCGCTCTTCCATTGCATTCAGTGAACCGACACACGAGGTGAATATCGGCCAACTCTTCATCAATAAGCAACCCACACCGCTGAAAAAAGAACATACTCAAGACAGAACCTCATAGTACTGAATGAAGAGTAAAGAGGGCATTACTGTTGTCAACAGCAAGTACCATGAAAGAATGGAACAAACTTGTTCCGAAGAAAGACACACAGCGCAAACCGTTGATATTTGCGCTGTTGTGCGAATAGTTTCAGTGTACTACAAGAAAAAAAATCAAACGAAATATTATTACTATGTAAGGAGACACCGGAAAACACGGATCCCTTATACCACAATCCTCAGAAAATAGCCCTGAAGAACCTTTGAAATTCTGTCTATGGCGTTCGGTTTCAACCTGTATATGTTACAGGCAAATTACTGACGGTTGACCGTAACTCAATTCAAATCCAATGCTACTAAGTTGCTGGCTAGCCCGTGGACATAACTGCTGGTAGTTCTAGACAATATTTCGCAACTATCTGTTTGAATGTCGATGTGGTTTTCCATTTCGTATACTAAAACAGTAATATTAAAATAGGATTAAACTGTAAGATGTCCGTATCTCCGGAAACCTTCAGTGTCACATCAAGTTTTCTTATTAATTGGTAAACAAGTAGCCCCACTTTTATGAAACAATTTCATGACAAAACTATCGGTAAGAGAAATGAGTTATTCGGAAGAATATTGCAATCATTCGCAAATCACGTGGAAAAATGTGGTGCAATTGGTAAAAAGCCTAGCGTGCGACGTAGGGACGCTAAGCCGCTGGAAGGGCACCAATGTAGCATCATAACACAACAGAGCGGCCTTGGACATCCAGATTGGTGGGTATCGGAGTGAACGACGACCAATGATATGGGAGTCCTGTAAAGTATCGAGATAATTAGCAATTTTTGGAAGCATACTGCGGCCACAAGAGAGATGTGACTATTGAGTAAGAAAATTAGCGAACAAATTTATTTTTTAACTTAATGCCGAACATAGTGAACCGTGAACCACGGACCTTGCCGTTGGTGGGGAGGCTTGCGTGCCTCAGCGATACAGATGGCCGTACCGTAGGTGCAACCACAATGGAGGGGTATCTGTTGAGAGGCCAGACAAACGCGTGGTTCCTGAAGAGGGGCAGCAGCCTTTTCGGTTGTTGCAGGGGCAACAGTCTGGATGATTGACTGATCCGGCCTTGTAACACTAACCAAAACAACCTCGCTGTGCTGGTACTGCGAACGGTTGAAAGCAAGGGGAAACTACAGCCGTTATTTTTCCCGGGGGCATGCAGCTTTACTGTATGGTTAATGATGATGGCGTCCTCTTGGGTAAAATATTCCGGAGGTAAAATAGTCCCCCATTCGGATCTCCGGGCGGGGACTACTCAAGAGGACGTCGTTATCAGGAGAAAGAAAACCGGCGTTCTATGGATCGGAGCGTGGAATGTCAGATCCCTTAATAGGGCAGGTAGGTTAGAAAATTTAAAAAGGGAAATGGATAGGTTAAAGTTAGATATAGTGGGAATTAGTGAAGTTCGGTGGCAGGAGGAACAAGACTTTTGGTCAGGCGAATACAGGGTTATAAATACAAAGTCAAATAGAGGTAATGCAGGAGTAGGTTTAATAATGAATAAAAAATAGGAATGCGGGTAAGCTACTACAAACAGCATAGTGAACGCATTATTGTGGCCAAGATAGACACGAAGCCCACGCCTACTACAGTAGTACAAGTTTATATGGCTCAAATGGCTCTGAGCACTATGGGACTTAACATCTTAGGTCATCAGTCCCCTAGAACTTAGAACTACTTAAACCTAACCAACCTAAGGACATAACACACATCCATGCCCGAAGCAGGATTCGAACCTGCGACCGTAGCAGTCCCGCGGTTCCGGACTGAAGCGCCTAGAACCGCACGGCCACCGTGGCCGGCCAAGTTTATATGCCAACTAGCTCTGCAGATGACGAAGAAATTGAAGAAATGTATGACGAAATAAAAGAAATTATTCAGATAGTGAAGGGAGCCGAAAATTTAATAGTCATGGGTGACTGGAATTCGGTAGTAGGAAAAGGGAGAGAAGGAAACGTGGGAGGTGAATATGGATTGGGGTTAAGAAATGAAAGAGGAAGCCGCTTGGTAGAATTTTGCACAGAGCACAACTTAATCATAGCTAACACTTGGTTCAAGAATCATAAAAGAAGGTTGTATACATGGAAGAATCCTGGAGATACTAAAAGGTATCAGATAGATTATATAATGCTAAGACAGAGATTTAGGAACCAGGTCTTAAATTGTAAGACATTTCCAGGGGCAGATGTGGACTCTGACCACAATCTATTGGTTATGAACTGTAGATTAAAACTGAAGAAACTACAAAAAGGTGCTAATTTAAGGAGATGGGACCTGGATAAACTGACTAAACCAGAGGTTGTAGAGAGCTTCAGGGAGAGTATAAGCGAACAATTGACAAGACTGGGGGAAATAAATACAGTAGAAGCAGAATGGGTAACTTTGAGGGATGAAGTAGTGAAGGCAGCAGAGGATCAAGTAGGTGAAAAGACGAGGGCTAGTAGAAATCCTTGGGTAACAGAAGAAATATTGAATTGATGAAAGGAGAAAATATGAAAATGCAGTAAATGAAGCAGGCAAAAAGGAATACAAACGTCTCAAAAATGAGATCGACAGGAAGTGCAAAATGGCTAAGCAGTGATGGCTAGAGGATAAATGTAAGGATGTAGAGGCTTATCTCACTAGGGGTAAGATAGATACTGCCTACAGGAAAATTAAAGAGAGCTTTGGAGAAAAGAGAACCACTTGTACGAATATTAAGAGCTCAGATGGAAATCCAGTTCTAAGCAAAGAAGGGAAAGCAGAAAGGTGGAAGGAGTAGGACAATATTATGGAAAGGGAAGAGGATGTAGATGAAGATGAAATGGGAGATACGATACTGCGTGAATAGTTTGACAGAGCACTGAAAGACCTAAGGCGAAACAAGGCCCCGGGAGTAGACAACATTCCATTACCTTGGGAGAGCCAGTCCTGACAAAACTCTACCATCTGGTGAGCAAGATGTATGAGACAGGCGAAATACCCTCAGACTTCAAGAAGAATATAATAATTCCAATCCCAAAGAGAGCAGGTGTTGACAGATGTGAAAATTACCGAACTATCAGTTTAATAAGTCACAGCTGCAAAATACTAACGCGAATTCTTTACAGACGAATGGAAAAACTAGTAGAAGCCGACGTAGGGGAAGATCAGTTTGGATTCCGTAGAAATATTGGAACACGTGAGGCGATACTGACCCTACGACTTATCTTAGAAACTAGATTAAGGAAAGGCAAACCTACGTTTCTAGCATTTGTAGACTTAGAGAAAGCTTTTGACAATGTTGACTGGAATACTCAAATACAGGGAGCGAAAGGCTATTTACAATTTGTATAGAAACCAGATGGCAGTTATAAGAGTCAAGGGGCATGAAAGGTTCAAATGGTTCAAATGGCTCTGAGCACTATGGGACTCAACTGCTGAGGTCATTAGTCCCCTAGAACTTAGAACTAGTTAAACCTAACTAACCTAAGGACATCACAAACATCCATGCCCGAGGCAGGATTCGAACCTGCGACCGTAGCGGTCTTGCGGTTCCAGACTGCAGCGCCTTTAACCGCACGGCCGGGCATGAAAGGGAAGCAGTGGTTGGGAAGGGAGTGAGACAGGGTTATAGCCTCTTCCAGATGTTATTTAATCTGTATATTGAGCAAGCAGTGAGGGAAACAAAAGAAAAATTCGGAGATGGTATTAAAATCCATGGAGAAGAAATAAAAATATAGAGGTTCGCCAATGACATTGCAATTCTGTCAGGGACAGCAAAGGACTTGGAAGAGCAGTTGAACGGAATGGATAGTGTCTTGAAAGGAGGATATAAGATGAACATTAACAAAAGCAAAACGAGGATAATGGAATGTAGTCGAATTAAGTCGGGTGATGCTGAGGGTATTAGATTAGGAAATGATACACTTAAAGTAGTAAAGGAGTTTTGCTATTTGGGAAGCAAAATAACTGATGATGGTCGAAATAGAGAGGATATAAAATTTAGACTGGCAATGGGAAGGAAAGCGTTTCTGAAGAGGAGTAATTTATTAACATCGGGTATAGATTTAAGTTTCTGAAAGTATTTGTATGGAGTATAGCCATGTATGGAAGTGAAACATGGACGATAAATAGTTTAGACAAGAAGAGAATAGAAGCTTTCGAAATGTGGTGCTACAGAAGAATGCTGAAGATTAGATGGGTAGATCACATAACTAATGAGGAGGTGTTGAATAGGATTGGGGAGAAGAGAGTTTGTGGCACAACTTGACTAGAAGAAGGGATCGGTTGGTAGGACATGTTCTGAGGCATCAAGGGATCACCAATTTAGTATTGGAAGGCAGCGTGGAGGGTAAAAATCGTAGAGGGAGACCAAGAGTCGAATACACTAAGCAGATTCAGAAGGATGTAGGTTGCAATAGGTACTGGCAGATGAAGAAGCTTGCAGAGGATAGAATAGCATGGAGAGCTGCATCAAACCAGTCTCAGGACTGAAGACCACAACAACAACAGTGGAAAATGTGGTGCCACCAATGGTAATATTGCTGGTTACGGTTGGTGTCGTAAAACAAAGTGGAAATAATAATTTAGAACTCAAAAGGAATAATTGAAGATCTCTTGTTTCATTTAATCATCAAGATCGATGCGTCAAGATCGACCCACGCAGGCGGAGTTCACCGTCGTCTTGAAGATGACACTGTGCATATAATACGCATGTGTAGCAGAATACTTTCTCAAAGTAGAAAATTCATTAGAACACTGTTTCAAAATTAAGACTTGGGAATTGCAATGACGAAGATTAAGGTTTACATTTCGCTGATTCTCTTACCTACATTTCATCGGAGTCAGATTACATCATATGAACAGATATAAAAAAATCCGATATATAAATAAACACTTAAAAATTAAACTTAAAGTCGAAACACTTACAAAGTGGTGGCACCTTACAACGAAATATGAAAAATTGCCAAATATTTGCAAAACGTTTTGACAGACTCTCAAACTGCATAGTTCCAAAAGTTAAATTACAATTTTCAGCCGGCCGCGGTGGTCTAGCGGTTCAGGCGCTCAGTCCGGAACCGCGCGACTACTATGGTCGCAGGTTCGAATCCTGCCTCGGGCATGGATGTGTGTGATGTCCTTAGGTTAGTTAGGTTTAAGTAGTTCTAAGTTCTAGGGGACTGATGACCACAGATGTTAAGTCCCATAGTGCTCAGAGCCATTTGAACCATTTTACAATTTTCAGCAATAACAGAAAATAATGAGTAAGATTTCGTACCACGAGAACTAGAAATTCAAGAAGCCATCAAACACTCAAAAGCAACAAAGAAACTGGTGGAGACTAAATCATAGCAGAATTATTGAAATGGTCAAAACCAAAGATTATAAGTGATTTACGCCTGCTTTTTGAGAACATTTGGAAAGCAGAAAAACATTCCAGTCTAGTGGAAAATGTCATTAATCCACTCAGCACATAAAAATGGTAACAACAAAAATGTCAAAAATTACACAAAATATTATCAAAAATTCTCCTGAATAGAGTTGAAGAAACATCAGACAAGTAACTGGAAGAATATCAAGGTGGTTTTCAAAAGGGAAGATCCTGCATGGAACAGGTTTTAACTTAAAATCAATAATTCACAACAGAACGTCAACCAGCACTAGTATAATAGGATCATTTATTGATTATAAGCAAGCATTTGATTCTGTAGACAGAGAAACAACAGATAAAATCATTAGTGAATTTGGCGTTAAGCCAAATTAGTAAACACAATT